>NC_084958.1:18402945-18702945 GCF_949316205.1 Platichthys flesus | reverse complement strand
CACGGAGTCCGTCCTTTGTGGGATACAGATGGAAAAACATTTTAGAGCTGCTCCAGCTTTCTGACGATAGGTCAAGGAACAGATTAGAGGAGCTGCTTCTCCCTGTGTCTTTTTATACCTCTGCATGTGAGAGATAACCAAAGAGAAAAGCAGATGAGGGAGTCAGACAAACACAAAGAAGGATGACGGCGGCGTGGCCATTCAGAGGAGCGCGTTGCGTCAATATTTTCATATATGATATCCACTTCACATAACATAGTTCTCTGTTTCATTATGCATGGGGCAATACCCACTGCTCCCTATTTGATCTCCTATTCTTGGATGCCACGTTCCGACCCTGCATTAGTCATATTCAACACACAGAGTCTGTCTCTGTCTTTTCAGCCACTGGAAAAGCAGCAGATTTGGATAAACAGCTGCCACTGTACACGCATGCACCTGATGCTCAGTTGAGTTGTGAGTCATTAGCCCGGGAGCATCGGGATCTCAGCACCACGGCCAGCTCCCTTTATCCTCCATTCAAAGAGATAGTGGTTGATTTCAGGACCGTGGACAGCTGCCAGCACTTTATTACTCTGGCAGCTGGAGCGAGTTGATTCCTGCCTGGATCGTCTGGAGGGTCTCCTCTCACCGACCCCCGGCCTCGCCACCGCACACGTCTCGTTCGGGGCCATTTCAAGCTCCGCGAGCCACATTCACCGGGCTCGCAGAGATACTTCTACCCCAGATAAGAGAGAAAACAATTATACTTTCACTGAAAAGACTCCTTGATGCTTTGGAAATGTTGAAAAACTTTAATTAGTCTTCAATCTTTTTAAGTCCAAACTGGAATGAGGTTTATATTTTAAGGACACATGTATTTGTACTGTGTAAGCAAAGACTGATATAACATATTGATTGTGCCTTAGAACCAGTGGACAATGTATACCTGAGTGTATACGTAGTGGAGAAACTCATTCTTACAGACAAACGGGCAAAAAGCCATTTACTTCTCAGTTTACCTCCAATGAGAACCAGCTTTAGATTGAAAAGTACTTGCTGTCCCTGAGATGTCCCTGGTATTTAAAGTGATGCAACAGCTGTATAGACTTCATCAAACCTATTAATGAAAACCTCTAGAGGGGCGATGCATACAGTGGGATGTCATTAATACCACATGATCACAAATGATTGTTTAATCTGAATAATCTGTGGCTTCTGTCTCTAGTGTTATTGGCTTTATAGGTTAATGCATATATACTACTACTAGATGATGTTGTTATCAGACTTGAAAGAGACAACACATTAACAAATTATATTTCCATTTATATAAACTTTAGGTCATATCGATAGTCCTATAGGATCCAGTGAAAAAGGCATTTTGATTCATTTTCTGACTTCACTATGACTTCTGCATGACGTCACTTATCATACAATAGGGAATTATTTTTGTGAGCAAGTTAAGCCTCAGACTGTCTCTCTGGTTCTATTATTCACAGAGATATTCTGGAAAATGTGTTTTTCAGACCATACTTCTGACCTTGACCTTTGACCATTGAAAGATTAGCTACAAAAGTTAATAATGTGGAGATATCCTCCCACGTCACCAGGTCAACACACACACACACACAGACAGACAGACACACACACATTAAAACAATACCCTACTCTACTGGCGCACAAGTTAATAAAAGCAGCATTATAGCTTGTATGAAGTTATATCTACTTTTATAAAATGAAAATGGAATTCCCTCAAAAGAATGTCATGTTTGTCTGTTGGTCTGAAATAATGAGATATTTCACTTTCTTCAAACCAAAGTGGCAGGATCCGTTCTATTATAATAAATACATCAGGTATTTGTGTTTTCCTACCAGCAAGAAACAATCATTTGGCTCTAAATGTATCTCGTTGCAGGAACATGCCTCTCACATATAGACCCAAGACAAATGTAACGCATGTAATAACATTGCACTGGGTTGTTTTATATAGTGATGGTACATTATACTATGGAATGCTTTTGAACTAACATTGAAACTCGGGAGTCAAGGGAACAAAAACACGAGAGCCTGCTGTAATGTTTCTCTTTTTTTCTTTCTATATATTTTCTGGCTTCCCATTAGAAACGCACTTGAAATGTGTTCTCTATAATTAGCTCTTGGACATTTAGTTTAAAATGTTCACAGTGTGAATATGGACGTCATTCGCATCCACCTCTGCCTCATGCAAATTTTGTATTAATTTGATCGAACCTACAGATTGTGTTATTTCTGGCCTCTTGCCCACGTCGACCTTTTCCCCCTCAACTGTCAAACCGCTGCCTCAGTTCTCACCTCAGTCTTCAGGCTCCTGGTGCCATAAAACAGAAACATATTTTGTTATCAGCTAATTACTCACAGCTCTAGTGACCCAGTTACTTTAGCCTGGTGGAGCGGAAGCTATATTTGGCAGTCACACAACAGGAGAATTAAGGAAATGGAGAAAGAATGTCCGTGCCAAGAGATATGGGAATGCATGGCATATGTTCACATGCCCTCGAGCGGAGCTGTGGATTCCCCCGCTGCAGCAGCAGGTGGAGTCTTTTTCTCTCGCTCCTTGCTTTAAATACACACAGTGATGTAGGAGTAATCCTTTGTTTTCAGTGTGAGAATGGGGAAGTCTCCAAGAAAACAAACTTTCAAGAGTATTCAGGCAGGAACAATGTGAGACGTGGTGATGCAACAGAGAATCTCTGAGGCAAAGTCGTTGGTAGAAAAATCTGTTTCAAAATGTTCCCTTAAATCAATAAATCCCTGTGGAATCGATGAGGCAACATGGAAAGTCACCCAGAGGTCCCCTCCGTTTATCACTTCTGAAACTACTCACACGAGCCACCACTCTAAACAGCTTGAAGTTGTCCAAATGATACACACTGACCTCAAAGATCAGGTTTGTCCTGCGTAGTAAAAGCACCCAAATGCCCTGATTCCAGAGATAATCAGTCCTGTTATTATTATAAAATGCAGGATAAAATCTCCTCGCAGGGATATGGCCTCATCCCAGCTCACAGCACAGGTCACAGCCAGCTTTATCTCACCGCTGTCGTCGCTGGTCGGGGCTATAGGTTTCTAAAATCTGATTATGGTACGACTCATTTTAGCTGCGTGATCGTCTGCCGTCATGCTTCAGAAAGCCGCCATAAATTTGTGTAGAGGAGGACGAGGAGATAGAGCTGAAGGGAATTGGAATGTGTTTTCCTCACAGGAGCGCGGCTCTGGCGTGTAGCTGTGGGCTCCATGCGGCGAAGCATCACTTTACAGTTCAGAAAGTCAGTTCATTAAAGGTATGAGAAATATGTAAATAAAAGGCAGATAGGATATGGCAATATAAAGGGAGAGATTCACAGTAATAATGTATAAGTTAGCACTCCAGCTACCTACCTACCACATGATGTATGCCTGCATATCCCATCTTTGATATTCTGGTCTGAGGCCCAGTTCTAAGCTTCTTGAAGATGATTGGCATTGCAAATGCCTTTGTCACCCTCCTTTTTTCCATTCCCTCCATCCATCTCCCCTCTTTTTATTTCCCTCTCTCTGCTTCTATGTCTCTGTCTCGCTCCTTTTGTTGCCACCCTCCCCCTCCTCTCCCTCTTCAATTCAAACTCAAGACAGGTATTATCCCGGAGGTAATGGGGTGTAGGAGCGGAGGAAAAAATAAGAATGGTGCTTGACAATCATACTTCCTTGTTAAGCTTCACAACAAAACTCTTATTTTTTTTCAAAAGGAGAATTTCCAGGCGCCATAGTAAAGCTTAGAAAATTGCACAGCTAGTGGCTCATTACATGTGGGCATTAACGGGCTGTTGCCCATCTTCTCCGCGCCGTTAGCCGGTATTTACTGTTCTGTCCTGCAGGAGAGATTAGATTCCACTGGGCTCCTCTGGGGGCGGAGCAAAGCCACCCAGCGTGGACCTCTATTCATTAAGCCTTTAATTGTTAATTGAGGTCTTTGAATGATTCAGCAATAGCTGCTGCTGTTGGGGCATTAGCTGAGTAATTTATGGCTGCGAAAGAGCTGGGAAGAATGGATGAGGCCAAGATAAAAGGACACTGGTGCCTGCACAGCATTATTATTACACAACCACCTTATGTCAAGTCTCCCAAATCTGCTCCGTGCTCTTTTCATTGGACAGTTTTCCGAGTTAAATTCATTATGTTGTTTAGTCATAATGCAATTTGAATCTCCACTTGGCATATCATTTTAATTGAGTATTTTTTGATGAAGCTTGCTTATTATTTTGTATTAGATTTATGTTTATTATTTTCTTCTCCGACTAACATTTAGAAAAGCGTAGCAGTCAGTTGCCCAGTAATTAACGTTGCTCTGTGACTGAGTGGTCTTTAGTTGTTTTCAGCAACTCTCTGCTAAATCCTCTGTATTGTGGTTTTCAAATAGACTTCACAAATCACAATCACATTTAGATTCCGCATTTATTCCATTGTATTGTTCTGCTGTTATTCTAAAGAAACATGCTTTCAGCTGTAGTGGTGCTGGTAGGTGGATGTTTTACTTTTGAGCTGCTCCCACTGTTTCTAAAACGCTTAGCTAAGCTAAAGGTGTCCTGGCTGTAGTTTCATATTTAATGCACAGACGTGAGAGAAGAATCCATCTTCTCTTCCAACAGCGGCCAAGAAAGCTAATTATTACACTACCACCTTACAATAACTCTCAAAAGAATCTGTATGCTGTAAGCTCCTCTTGCATAGATCATTTTCACCATGTGTCTGAGTTGAATTCATTATATTCTGTGATTACAAATATCATTTAGACATAATGCAATTTGGCTCTTCACTCTTTTTTTGATTAAGCATATTAAATTTATCTTTGTGGGAGTTCTATGTTTGAAATGATGTTTCTTTCTTTGTCTGCGACTGACAATCAAAGAAATATAGTGTCGTCGCCAGGCACTAAATTTGACCTCGCCTCCGGCGATTGGACAAGCGTGTTTGTTGATCCAGGATTTGAGAAGGAATAATTAGACACTTATACATGAAGTTCTGGAAATTGAACATTTATTGTAAAACAATGAAATACTTACAGAGAGTCTCTGGGGTTCTGCCGGACACGTCACCATGTTCATTGGATCATGTCGAGAAGAAACCCCCCACATCCTAAGTCCACAGTATTTATACAGACACAGGGGGCAGCACAGAGGCGGTTCTTTTTCTTTGAGAGAATTCAGTTATTGGCCAGATGTATACTGTTTCCTCAAAGTGCAGTTTTTTGCAAGCACATCACTTTCAACTGACCAGGTGTCCTACTACTGTGGCCTTGGCCAACAGGGAGCCTGCTACATCGGAGAGACACAGATTAGACATAGAGGAGGATTTCATATCTTTTTCTCACCACGTTTCATGAAACACCTCTTTGTATTAATTCTGGCATGACCTCTCTCTTCCTGAGAACCTGTGCTTGTTGTGCAAACCCTGTGTCTGAGTCAAAAAGATAGACATCATCCCAAGAAAAGAAACAGTTGTAGCATAAGCATTATTGATTATCTAGATTATGCAGCTAATATTTATTCACAGGATATAGGTTAAATATAGTCACAAGATAAAGAGAAACATAGATATCTCAACAATAGCCAGTTAGTCGCCAGGTAATAAAAGTCAGTCTGTGATTTGAAACCTTTTTACAGCAACATTTTGGTAAAGTCTCACAGTGTGACGGGGAAATTCATACTTTCATGGTGGTGTAGTTTGCAAATTGAGACTTTATTAAAAACATGATTAGATTCCATATTTATTCCCATGTAATGTGTGCTGCTGTCAATCAACAGATCGGTGCTCACTTTCTGTTTCAGCCTTACTGGTGCTGGTACGTGGACGTTTTACCTTAGAGCTGCTCTCACTGTTTCTACTATGCTAAGCTAAATGTATTCTGGCTGGAGCTTCATATTAACTAGACGGACGTGCGAGGAGAATCAATCTTCTCTTCCATTAAATTATTTCACTACCACCTGACAATAACTCTCACAAGAATCTGTATGCTGTTAGCTCTTGTTTGTAGATCATTTTCACCATTTGTTCGAGTTGAATTCACTATATTCTGTGATTTAATATAATTTAGACAAATTGCAATTTGGCTCTTCACTTGTCGTGTGATTTCCTTTGTTTTGATCAAGCCTATTTAATATGTCTTTGTGGAAGTTCTACATTTGGAATGATGCTTCTTTCTCTCTCTGTCCCTGACTGACAATTAGAAAGGCATAGCAGTCAGGTCGCCTACAATCATTTTCCTTGACATCAATTCTCCCAGAGCTCCTGTCACAGAGTGAGTTTCAGCCGTATTTCCACATTTTGTATTATCCAAAGCAGAATTTTCTTCTAAATCTCACATATTATGCTGCATGTGTTGTCACATACAGCCGAGGGAAGGAATAAAGATCCCACACCTGCACCGCACTGTAGAGAGTCATAAATTTAGAATGTGTAAAGATGTAATTATATTTCAGTCCACATTTATTCCCCCATACTAAACATCCAGCTGTCATTCAGAAGAATGAGGCAAAAAGGGGCTTATTATCGTCCATATTTCATTCACCTTAGCAGAGATATTCTTTTCCCAGTGAAGCTCTAAAAGTTGAGACTCAGTTTGGGAAGCGTCCGTCTCCTGAGTCTGCAGGCGGCCATGAAGATGTCTGCAAATTAAACTCAGCCTTATTTCCCCCTATTGACGACAGTTGTACCCCCGTCAAGATAAAATGCTGCAATGCAACATTCAAACAGCAGCGAGTCAGTGTGGCCTGAATGCACCTTTCACATCCCGTCTGTATTTGTCATATCGGATGAGGAGTTTTCATCTTTTCTCCTCAGACAGGAGCGTGAGTCAGTGAGGAGAGATCAGGGAGCGAGGAAGTGCTAAAATGATTACTTTCACCAGCTCCTCGCCTCTTTATCTCCAGAGAATTCAGACTCTGAAGCTCCTGACAGTCAGTGTGAAAGGACCAAAGAGGATCCATGAAATACTTACACTCGGAACCTCTTCAGCACCGGAGGAGGCTGCGGAATCCCCCAAGAAAAAACATCACTGTCAAACTCTCACTCCTCTGTCGTAAGAAATACTTTTTAGAGACGCACACACACAAACACACACACACAAAATAGGACTTTGCATGGAGGCAAATATGCCAGTGATGAGCCGGGATGCGTTTAAAGCTCCTCTGATGCATGAAGATGTTATTCAGCATTAATTTCTGGAGCGTCAAGTGTGCCAAGATGAATCCAAACCCTCCACCTCTCGCTCTGCCGATTAGACTGCTTCAGATTTAGTATGAGTGTGTTTTCTGGCCCGGGATGTTTCCAGCAGCATTTGGCCAGCAGTCCTTCCACATGCTTCTTCTGCAGGCTTTGAGGATCTTAGAAACTCATGCATATTGAAATATAACCATCTCTGAAGTCTCTTTTTATTCTGAATGAGACGGAGTAATAATGTTAAACTCTCTTTCCTCTGATCATTCACGGCAAAAAAATGTTATCAAGTGCAATTTGCAAAATAAAGGAAATGCTTAAGGGTTTTTGGCTGACAATCAAAGGTGATGCATGTGGAGATACATGCAAAACTGGAAACTCTTTGCGCTCTCTCTTCTTTACAGGTCTGTAGTTTTATTCTTGTACCTGCCTCTGCCTGCAGTTATGTAGAGCCTTGGTCGAGTGGTCGCTCTGTGACCATTCGATCCCGTCAGTCTCTGACAGACGTTCGGCAGATTTACAGACTTGGTAGGAAACTACAAACCATTAGTCGAGCTAATGTCTTGTGTCCAAAAGTTTGAGACAGACTTAAAATTCAGAAACAAACACTTAAAAAGCAATTTTCACTTCCTTTCCCGGTCCGTAGCTGCTTGTGTTTATGATGCTGCTCCCTCAGGCGTCAGAGGAGGTTGTTTGAATCAAGAAGGTTCTGTTAAACACCGAAGGGTTCGATAAAGCATCTGTATTTATCTCAGCTTTGTGAAGCCCACACCTACTCACACACTAAACTCTGCCATGATAATGATCAGTCATGTAATTTCTATTTATCCTGAGGGGGGCATGACTGTCAATTCAAATGTTTCAGCGATCCATCTTAAAGCTGATGAGACGTTTCTGCCAAAACCACAAATAGGAAGCTCACAGAGATTTTGCAGAAAAAGTCATATAAGTCATACATCTAATAATCAATACATATAAATGTAGACATACAGGAATAGGTATGGAAATGAATAAAAGTAGAAATACAGAAATAAATTAATGAAGACAAACATAAATTGCATTTTTCATCAGAAACTGTATTTTTTTATTTATTTTAATTTTATTTGTTATTGTGTGTGTTTTTTGTCAATCATTTGTCCTTCATACGGTGGCTGTTTGCAGTGTAACCCCCGCTTCCTCCATGTTAACGGAGGGACACAGGGACCAAACTTAAAAATCATGTCAAGTAATTTTTCCTCTCAAAGATAGTTTCTGTTATTTCCGGTAGTAGTTTTTCTGATGTTTGTCTATGTGATTCTTTTCTTTGAAGTTTAATTGATTATTTGACGCCATGAAAAGGAGGCGTGGCATCATGATTGACAGCTTAGACTGACTCCTGATTGGGCAGACGGGGCCAAATCCCCTACACTGCACAGACGCTGGCTCCAAATTACATCAGCAGCCCAAGATGGTAACCCACGGGTCTGGGATGTTTTGGCTTCATTTTCGTACAGTTGGAGGAAGTGGCGATGTGTCGTCCATCCTTATATACACTCTATGCCTTACACCCACACTCTTACTCATAGAAACACAAATGGTGGCCCTGGTATTCGAGTGGCACCAACTTCTGCACTTCCCGCTCTATACCGCAAAGTATGAATACATGTATGAAATCCATTTTGCCTGACCGCACTTCATAACCATTTCGTTTAATGAGAAAAGGCGTAAATCTTTCATTCGAACATAATAACCTAACTCAGCTTGAGCTTCCATTAAAGACTGTTGAATAATTCGCTCTTGCTTTCTAAGTCAACCATCCACTGACCTCAGCTCTGTACATTGGGGCCACTCGATGCACTTCACATCCGTCAGTCCTCGCGTTGGATCAGATGACGGAGCTGCGAGGCCGCGGGAATGCACAGAATTGGTTTTGATTTGATTGGATTGACTGGTGCCCCCCCCCCCTCCTCCCCCGCTCTGGTGATAATTAAGTTAATCAACTCCTGAAAAAACTCATTGACGTCTTTGCCACATTACGGGGCTCGCAGCAGTGTCAAATTCTCTTTCATTCTTTGACGTTCGAAAGGAGAGTTTTCTCCCTTTTTCTTGTAAATCGGAGCAGAGGAGCTTTAGAATGCTTTATGTGTTGGTGGAGGTAAAGGATGGAGGTAAAGTATAGGTAGGATGGGGGGGGGGACGGTGACTTGAAGTGTGCCCCGGGGAGATTGACTGCAGAGAGTCCTGGTATGTGTGTGTTAGTGCATGAGTATATGTGTGAGCGAGAGGAGGTGTGAGGGATTTATCAGTGTGCGTATATCCTGCTCCTCCTCCGTTTCCACCTGGGAACGTGCACAGACATATTTTTAGAAAGCCCCTATACATGTTATGTCTGCACATTTGGACTGGAGCCACAAAACAGTCACAGAAAATATAAATTATTCACACAGAAGTACAAGTTCTTCAGATTTGTACTTGAAAAGAATGTGTTTAGGAACAAACTTCCATTGTGAGACTCACTCCTTCACAGAGTCATGTGGTTGTGCTCTTACAGCCTCATCACTCTCTTCTTCTCTCTGTCAGGTGTCGGCAGGAAACCAGGTTAAATCGCCTCATTACAAACTGTTTCTTCTAATCAATGTTGTAAATACTGTTATTTTGTTGATGAGTTCAGTTACATGCTGAATCTATTGACTCCAGTCCGTCCTGGGAGAGGGATCCCTCACATGTGACTCTCTCTGAAGTTTCCACATTTTCTAGTTTGTCCTGACTCTTGTTGAGGGTTTAGAACAGAGGATGTCGCACCTTGTTCGGCCCATTCAGACAAACATTTTTGAATTTGGGCTATACAAAGAACATCTGCTTGATTGAATGATTGAAGTTCACACGCTCACAAACAAGCAAACACAAAAACACAAAAAAACATCACCAAATTCCAGGCAGAAACAGCCTGACAGGTTTCCTGCTCCATCTTGGAGTGGATGTGTCAAATTCCTCTGAATGACTGTGAAGACACATGCTGATCCGCCCCAGAGGCCTGTGGCATTATGGGAGCAAACAGTGCAGGCTGCAGGGGGCGTACAGAGCTCGTGAAGGACTGGTGATGTGTAGACAGAAATCGCTTCAGGGCTCATTTGAGATTATCTGTCTGACTTATGTCTGCAGGCAAATGTGTTTGAAGTGTCCACTCAAATCCTCCTTTCTTTATATGTGTTGACCCGGTTCCTGTTTGGAAGTGATGAAGCTGGCATTGGTGCACGACCGAGTACTTATGAGTGAGTACTTTAGGAAGAGTACTATGTTACAAGTTGAAATCCTGCTTTCCAGGTCCTGCTGAAACTCAGATGCTTTATCCGCAGAAAAATATATCCTGCTTTATCACATTATTGATCCTGGTATATTAATATGTAAGCAGATATTTAGCGTATTTGACTGAAGCTTACATTATTTCCTTTAACTGTAGTTTATTCTAATTTAAATCCAAAGGGTCATTCTCCTCCAAAAGGTCATCAGATAAATCTCAACCTGGAAATCCTCAAGTTAAATACAAGTAACTTCAAACTTGTGCCTTTCACAAAATATGAACTTTGAATACCCTGAAGATGTTGGAGCGAGTTTACTGCACATGGAGCAAACAAAGAAAAAAAAAGGGGGAAACTGCAAGTCCCTTGTGACTTGTGCTATTTTCAAACGTGGGAACCACAGCTCATATATATATATATACAGTGAGATCTGTCAAATTCTCACGTCTGAATCCCAGCTGTCATGTGCAATCCCTCTCCACTCCTGCAGAACACAAAGGATCCCAGTGAGGGTCCACACAGAGAGAGGGGACCACTACAAGGGTTCAGATAATGCTGCGGAAACTATTAGTGGATTATTGAATCAATTAGTTGAGACGACCAATTTAATAATCATTTGAGACAATTTAAAGAAAAAATGCCAAAAACGTAAAATGTCGATTTTAACTATATTTCTTTATAGTCCTTCATAGTCGTCAAATTGATTTCTTAATATTAGATTATAGGTTGGTCAAAACCTATAATTTGAAAATAGAGCTTCTTAGTCAATCCTCAGAAAATTACCGGCAAATATTTAAATGATCGATCAGAAAATCAAACAGAAAAAAAACTCTGGGAAACAACCATGGAAATGTATCAATGTTATCTGATGTTTCATAAACTAAAGAATTAATGGATCATTCAAGAAAAAATTAGAAAATCAATCGGTTAATAAAATATTGGTTATAAGATTTTGCTTTGAGAAACTGTGATGGACATCCTCTTACTTTTTTCTGATATTTTATGAACCAAATGATCAGTTGATTCATCAGGAGCCTCGGCTCTGAATGATTCCCTGTAAATGAAACTTGTTTTGAGCCTCCAGTGGATTTGGAGAAAACAGTGTTATGATGATATTCTCATCTCATATAAAACCTGTAATTATATGCAGCAGTGGGGAGCAAACAGCGTCCAGGTCTCCTGTAGGTAATGCGATGTGAATACAAGGCTCCCACCGAACATGACTCTATAACATTCTAATCAAGAATTTGCATCTGAAACACAAACAGGCGTCAGTGTAATACACGTGCAACAGCAACACAATTGAACAACGTATGATTTGCATTCCAAGTCTCCTGGTGCAGCAAAAACATCAATGTTTCTTTTTGAGTCCTTTTCTTCTTCCTAAATGTAAAATAAGCTGCTGATGACCAGTTCTAGAATTAGTTTTACCTAAAAAAATGAATTATAAAAACATATATGACAGCACAGCACATACAAAACTGCACAGATGATTTAACGTCTGATGTGGAACAACTGCTCTCAGAGTTTAAGTCCCTCTCTGGTTCCCTGCGTGTGACCTCTAACCTTTACCACCTTTCTGAGCAGTGTCCGACTGTGTGTCCCAGCAGGCAGTGCTGCACGAGGACTAGGATGACTGGGAAGACCCAGACCAGCAACGTGACCAACAAGAATGACCCACGCTCCCTCAACTCCCGCGTCTTCATCGGCAACCTCAACACAGCTGTGGTGACCAAGGGCGACATCGAGGCCATCTTCGCCAAGTACGGGAAGATCTTCGGCTGCTCGGTGCACAAGGGCTACGCCTTCGTCCAGTACGCCAGCGAGAGGAACGCCAGGGTGGCCGTGGCCGGGGAGAACACCAGGGTCATCGCCGGACAATCACTAGGTAACGTGAATCATATGGGCAACATGTAATGATTTGTGTCTGGTTACATCATTGATAAATGTTTTTTAAATGGTTTTGTATTTATATAGTGCTTTTCTAGTCTTGAAGACCACTCAAAGCGCTTTACAGAACAGTTTTACATTCACCCATTCACACACGCATTCATACAGTGCATCTATTCGCAGCACTTTCTTATTCTATGGTGGGGCATTCGGGGTTCAGCATCTTGTCCAAGGACACTTCGGCATGCAGATGGGTCAGACTGGGGATCGAACTGCTGACCTTCAGGTTGGAGAACGACCACTCCACCCCCTCAGCCACAGCCGCCTGATAACAGTTCAAATGCATAGGAGATGACAACTAGAAACTACACTGAACTTTCAGGGTAAAAGGGTCGAAACAAAAAGAAGTCATATGTATTTATATTCCATGTATTTCTTCCACCCTTGCAAAAAAGATATCACAAATAGCATTATAAAAATGTGCACATTAAATATTTTGTTAGCTACGGCAACAGACCTCCGTCCTGCCTGATGTTTCGTTCCACAGCAACAACACAGAGCATCAATGTCCATCACTGACAGTAATTGAAAAATGGTGAGAGTACAATATATTAGTTCCTTCATAAAAAAAAGTCATTCCTTAACGTTTCATCTTCTTCCCCAGTATCCTGGTCAAAGTTACCCAGTAACTGCTCTACTGAAAACCTATAGATAATAAACAATTACACAGAGTGCGATTGTAGATTAATGAAAAGTGTAATATGATCATTACAATCCTTTATCTGCAGTATTTTTCAGAACCTCATTATAAAACAGAAAAGCATTGCATAAAAACACATTTACTGCGAAAGCAATAAAACTAAATAAGAAATAAATATAAAAGCAAAGCAAGAGCCATAACACAGGGATCAATACTCATAATAAAAGTAATTCTATAAAATACGAGCTTCAGGATTGTAAATTTGATAGAGAAACCGGCAGCAAGAGGCTTTAAAACACCTTATTTCAAGTAAATGGCTGAACTCTAACTTTTAATGGATAAAAACCTGAAGTAACCATCTGCTCCCACTGCTTATGGTCAAAAGTTCTGCAACAGATCTGCCGACAATCTTGAATTTGATCAGAAAAAACCTTCGAATAATCCTGCGCTGGAGCGGTGCAGCCGCGGTGCAGATGCAAAGATAGGGAACCCAGTTTTAGGAGCTAAACACGGCGAGGCTGCAGCGAGGACACCAGGCGTAAAGATAAGAGTGAGAAGACGAGGAGAAACTGGGACGACAGACAAGCTGCATCACGGAGGAAACGTTCACAGCTCAGTCCTCATGGGCATTCAATGGATCCCTGTAAATCTTCCTTATATTACTTATTGATTAGTTCACAGCCTCCTCCATAGAAAAATAAAAGTCCTCCCGAGCCCTGCTCTCTCATTAAATATGAATAAGAGCGCTGCAGGGTCAATTCTGAAATTCCACCCTGCATTCTGCCAGTTTCATGCATTTTGGCCGTGAAATTAAATGCGGCAGTGCTAAAACTGTGGGGACGACTTCAGTTCACAGTGATTTGATTCATCGTTATTTTACTTGAGAGCTTTTATTTTACTTATTGTAGAAAAATAAGAACAGATACTCTAAATCGTAAGTGGAACTTTATGAACTCAAGTGGCCCTGAGGTAACGGGTGAGTTAGGAGTTGGTATTTTGGATTAGGAGCAGCATTAGTGCAACCATGCTAAGCAACTAGTTATGTTAGCAAGATGTCAGACACGTTTTTAATTAACTCAAAACAAAGACAAAAATATTAACTGTCAAATGATTTCTGCCTTGTTTCCATGTATTGTATTTACTTGAATTAGTGCTACATCACCATAAGCAGTGGTATTAAAATAAACCCATGACTTAGAGGAATGGTTTGAAATCTTTTGAAATACATTTGATTAGAGAGGAGTTAGGGACTAAATCTTAGTCTGTTCTGTGTGGATATGTGGAGGATGTGATTACATTAATTAGGCATCAAGACTCATAAAGACTGGACATTTCTTTGCAAATTATCCGACTAGCTAAAGCACACAACTCCCTTATGCTAAGTTAACTAGCTGCATGCTAATAAGTAAAATTAGACTGATATGAGATCACTGTGACCTGTGACCTTAGACCCTTGACCACCAAAATCGAATCAGTTAATCTGTGAGTGTAAATTGATATTTGTGCCAAAGTTAAAAAGACTCTTGGTCTCAAGATATCATGATTGCAAGGTAAAATGGACCTTAAAGCGGCAACTGTGACATTGACCTTTGACCTCCAAATACTAATTCCCTAATGTTTGAATCAAAGTGATTGTTTTTACCAAATTCCCTCAGAGCTGCTGTGTTCATAAGGTCACAGTGACCTTTCACCACCAAAATGTAACCAGCTCATTTTAGACCCTAATGGAAAGTTTGGACAAAATTTGAAGAAATTCCCCAGGGATGTTCTGGAGATATCTCGTTCACAAACAAGGGACAGACGCACAACTTGAAAACCAAATGCTTCTGGCCTCTGGTTGTCGTTAGCATGGAGGCTAAAACACCACAGACACATTCCCCCGGTCTTCACTCTGTCGTCAGCCCATGTTCATGTGTCCCGTCTACATCATTGCTTCCACTTACTGCTCCTCTCATTGTAATGTACACTGACAAACCACAACACAGTTACATTACCTCAGACACACAACAGCTACAGGAGATCTCAGCTAACACAAAAAACGCAGCGAAAGCTTAAAAATCATGCAGACCACGACTCCACGCATCAGCCACTGTGGGACGCTCCTTTGCACACAGTGTGATAATGCAGCAGCACTGTCCTCATGATGTTCCTGTAAACCCACAAGAACACACAATGAATTCAGGACATTAAGAATGCACCTGAAGTGTCAGAGGTAAACCTACAGGCGCCCGCGGTAACGTTTCTGCTTTGGAAATGATATTTTCTGCCTTTATTCAGCTGCCACTGTGAAATTTAACCCCTGAAGTCTTATCTTTTAAACATGAACCTCATATTTGATTAAACTCAGGGATCTGTATTGCCAGAGGTGCGAGCGGTCGGCACGAGATGTGAATTCTTGATATTTTCCTCCACGCGTTCCTGCTTTATTAAATTACACGCAAGGAGGAGTGACACGAGTGTCCATCACGTGACAGGTTTAAGTGATGTGAGATACTGAGGCTTCTCTCGCTTTATTTACTTTATTTATTTAGTTCATAAAAACAACAGTGACTTTCAATCACACTGGTGTTTGGCCTGAGACGGCAGCTATTTAGACACTGATGAAGACGCTGCTGGTGATGAAGAGCAAAGGAGAAGGTTAAATCCCAGTTCCACCAGTTCAGCATAGACGTATTGATGACTTAAGGTTCATTCTTTAAATCTGTGTTTAGTTTGATCTGCTCTGCCTCGTGTCCGTTTATTGTGTGCTGGAGTTTTCACGCGTGCCTGCTCTCTGGTTTGGTCTTTGAGCGCCTCCCTGTGGCTGAAATACTTACTGCAGAACATTATATTAAATCACTGGTTTAATAAGGTTTTTTCGTGATATCAAGCCCTCATAAATACCTGGAAAATTAGTGGTAGCTTTGAAAAATGTTCAGAGACTTTGTTTGAGTTTGGGAATGTTTATATATTTGATCTGGTTATATCTAATCTTATATTATCTTATCTCATCTTATCTAGCAAAGTGCTTCACAAGATTAAAACAACAGGAAATTGCAATGAAGACATTAAATTAATATATAACAAATATTGTCGATTAAAAGCTCATTTTAAGATGTGATGATTAAATATGAATATATAAACTCTAACTGAAACTTTAACTGGAGTTTTTGCCTACTTATGAATTGTTCCACTTGCTTGACCACTAGATGGTGCTGAGAGAGAGTGACATCACGTCTGGGACATACTGTCTCTCCGCAGGTCGGATTCATTTATGTCCTCAGTCCTCAAACTCCTGCAGGGATCCTCTGTGCAGAATATTAAACCACCATTTTACATTTCTCATTTTATCCCATGATTGTTAGATTTTTTTTTCAAAAGTGGTTGTTTTTAAGCTTTTGATTCAAATCAATTATAGAATTAACCTGGAATAATTTTTGTGTTGCACAGTTTTCCACATGAAACAAAAAGAAGAGTGTTTTTGATATTTATCCAAACGTGTCAAAATGAGACAATGGTTGAGGACATTGATGTTTAATTTCCAGTGACTGGGCCTGAAGCTGCGAATCCTCTATCTTTCATGAGATTTCACGTTTTCCTGTCCTTTCTTACTGAGAACAAAGGAGCTGGGGAAGTATTAAGATGTCACGCTGCGCATGAGACAGCTGCCAAGCCCTGTGTCAGTGTAATTAGATATTAGAATTACAAGGCTTCATCTATAACAGAGTCCAAGTGCTGCAACAGCTGGGAATTCAGAAGGCTGCTCCCCCCCGGGCGCCCTGCTCTTTCAATCTGTCTCTGAAGTCCACAGCCCATCCACTTTAAATTAAATTTAAAAAGCAGAGATGAATGGCGGCAGTAGGAAGCTGATTCGCTCCTGCAGTGGATGGATCTCTGTTGTTTGACTGGTGAGGTCAAACTGGATTTTTCTGCAGGTTGAATCTGAACAGAGAACAGGTTGTATTTTCTGATATGAAGCTTGAATATCAAATGAGAGCCTCTTGTTAATTTGCTGTTTGTTGAATAGCGGTTAATTGTGTGACAATTTTTCTTGATTTTCAAATAATCTACTGCACGGAATTTACATCTGCCCCCTTTCTTGAACATTTTTCATTTTAATTATATTTTATCAGCAAATGCTTACACTGCTCCATGAACCAGAAATCCCTTTTTTAATGTGTTTATTTATCTAAATTCCCTTAAAGCATTGCTCTTTACACAGTTTAACAGAGACAGTGAAAAACAATATTTTACATATTGGAAAATATGTTCCAATAGATGTACACGTGTAAACACAAGCTTTAAATAAGTGAATTCACACATGAATAAAACAACCACAAATCAGAAATGTGCAAAGACAAAAGGCTTAAATGAATATGCATATGTGTATATATGTATTCAACCTGAGTCTGTGTGTACTGAAATACCCTGTAGCTGCTAGAATGTATTGTGAACATCATTATGCATGTTCTGAATTTGACTAATAGATCCACTCATTCATTCCTCATTGTTTTGTCTAAATTTGGTTTCAGCTGCAGGGATTTATGACTCAGCTCATGTCAGTCTCTTTGTTTTGGTTGTCTAGCCCACAGCTTTATATTTTGGTTCATTCTCACATCTCTCATAGAGTCAGTTTCAGCACCTGACACAGTTCAGAGACTTCAGCTGCAGAAGACAGAGGAGCCAGATGTTTTCCTCAGGACTTGGGTGCGAGTAAAACTGAGCTAAAAGCAAAGTTTACGTCAGAATAAATACTATTGTTAGTCTGTTTCATGTTTGTATAGGTTCATGTTCACTAACAACACTCTCAAGATCAGCTACCCTTCATTGAAGTTAATATATCTCTATCGCTCCCTAGTGGCTGCTTGCAGCATCGAACATAAAGCCCACCCCTTCCCTATTAGCAAAGAACAACAGTAAAGGATAGTTGTTTAGGAAAGCAAAAATGTATCAGTAAGAACAATGTATTCAACAAAGTAAAATTGGGATGTGGGAACTTGTAATAGACATTTTAAATATATATTTGCTAATATTAAATTGACTAAATAATTTGTGTATTAACTGACAATGAATCTTTAAAATTTTTTACAAGCACACTTTAAATAGGGCTGCTTTTGGAAGAGTAAATAAGTAATAGAAGCTTATGTTCACCTGCACCAGATTCAAAAAAGGAAATTAAAAGGGGAAATTTATAAATTATTTCAACATTTAGGATACTTTCTTTTCTGAGGGGTTCTGGGTGACATGGACACTAAAATGCCGGCTACCTTGTTTTATCTATAAATATACACACACAAGTTTGTCTTTGTTATATACAAGGAAGTGAGCTTTTTGTATTTTCTTTTACATGCATCTTCTGACTCCCCTGGACTTCACCTTAAAATGATATACCTGACTTCAGCATGTAAGGGGAGACAGGGGAAAATTTTGGGAGCCATTTTTCTTCTTTCCTCCCATAAAAAAATTGTAATCATGTAATTTCCCCTCGTCTAATCCGCCTTGACACACAGGGAAAAAGACAGGGATGTTGTGGTTGAATTTGTGCTCCTGCTGTTGGGGCTGAGCGGTGTATTGGAGGAGAGGTTTCCCCCTGAACCAATTTGACAGATGGTATGGTCTGAGGCTGAGAGTCTGCAGCTGGAGCAGCAGCATCAGTCTGTCAGAGAATAAAACCCATAGAGGAGAAAAGTGCATCTCAGCTCAGCATCTCTTCCACCAGCCTCCTCCTGCTCAACATGACCATGTACAAGGGCAGGCGTCGCAACCACAGATGTGAGTATGTGACGAGGCAGGCGGAGGAGTTGATTCATTTTTTCCGGGGGTGTTTGAGAGGATGATTAGAAGTTGATTGATGCAGGAGCTTCACTTTATTTAGTGCGAGTGAGATTTCATTTCAGCTGATTTTAACTTCTTTATCGGGCTAAGAATGACAGCAGCTGCTCAGAGGAACTTGTTGTTAAGTGTTCAAACACATAGCGATGGCGCTTCTCTGTCATGTGTCTGAAGTCTGTGTCGTCTGAATCGTGCTTCTCCTCCATGCATGTTGGCTAAATGTGCCATTTCTTGCAAAGAAATAAATATATAATCCTTATTTCACCTTAAAAAGCACAATTAACTACTGGGTTGTAGTTTAAATAGATCATAGGTGATCAGATCACGGATGCTGCAGTGATTAATCGATTAGAAAGCGACTCAACTACTTTGATAATCGATTCATCTTTTCAGTTTGCAAGGATTCCAAAATATTCGGCTGCTCCCATGTGGAGACTCAATGCTTTTTCTTCATCATGTGTGAATATGGCTGCAAACGGAATATCTGTGTGCTTAGAATTACAGGGAAAAAACATTTAATCACATCTACTTTAGGTGGTGGTAAATCATAACAAGCTTTTTCACAGTTTTCTGACATATTTACATCAGTAGATTAATCAATAAGGAAATCAATCTTTGGTTGCAGCCATATAAATCCTACAGGATCATCATTAATACGTCTAATATGGTGATAATTTATGAATTCGGAAAAAGCTAATCCTTTTTCCAGCCAGTTTTTTTGTGGTTTTCACAGGAAATGTGTGAGCTGCTCATTTTTCACTGTGATTTGATCACAGGCGGCAGAGGGCTGTTTAAAGGGCGGTATCTATTCTGTGGCTGCACTTAGTGTTACAATTAGTGTGCTGCTTCTGTGACAAGAAAAGTTGTGTGTTCAGAAACCACTGCAGTGGAGCCTGTGAGTGATGGACTGTATGTCCAGATGGTTGGCAGCTGCAGGGGTGTGTGTGTGTGTGTGTGTGTGTGTGTGTGTGTGTGTGTGTGTGTGTGTGTGTGTGTGTGTGTTGTGTGTGTGTGTGTGTGTGTGTGTGTGTGTGTGTGTGTGTGTGTGTGTGTGTGTGTGTGCATGCACTCACCTGTGACGCACACTGCTGGTGGAAAGATTTGTGTACACTTTGCATCTTGGGAAGAATAAATCTCATATATTAACATCTATATGTGCTGATTTATGATCGATGGCAGGTGTTTATACAATGACTGTGTTCTGCATTTCAAATCTTTTTCATACATATTCATAAATTGTACCCTTAAGTGGGGTTGCAAATAATAATCATAATCACTTTGTGTTACACATTAACGGGTGTTTTGTGTCAAGCGTACAATGAAAGTCGTAAGGAAATCCAGCTCCTGGGTTGATTTTGAAATAGCAGCGATTTTTTGTTTTGTCAGTGTCATGAAAAATCTCTTTAGCACAATTTGTTCAAAATTATATAAAAATCTTTAGAGTATTTGTCCAGCATCACAGTTTGTGTTGTTGAAGATGCTATAAAAGTGATGACAGCACCTTTGTAATTTGCACCCTACAACACCTTTTCCAGTTGTTACCACTTCAACCAAAGATTTTTCCATCTTGGTTAATGAGATTAGTCTTTTAAAGCACAGAGACATCAGCAAATTATCCAGTAGCAACCAAACAACTAAAACAACCTGAGGATCTTGTATCTCTGGTTTTCTTTGTGGTAAAAACATGTATTTCCTGCTTTTGGATCCTCGTAATCTTCTAACAACTGGTTGAATTTAACCTTAGGATCATGACCCTCGGGTTTGGAACCACAGATTCTGCCAATTGATCTAATATCCCTAAAAACGTTTTCCTGTATTTTCTATATAACTAAATTCCAACAAAGTATGAACTGCGGCCACTTGTGTGTATTACTGTGCAGATGTGTGATGTGCAGCTTGTGCTATTGTTTCCAGTTGCTCCTCACCGTGCATCCTCCGCAGTGTTTCCACAGTCAGCTCATGAACGAGGAGGCAGATGTACCAGTAGTTCCGAGCAGGTGGCAGCTGTAGATTTGTCATTTTTCCAGCTGCCTGCTTGGTTTAACAAGCGGGCGTTTAGGTGGAAGTGA
The DNA here is from genome assembly GCF_949316205.1 of Platichthys flesus. Taxonomy (NCBI): domain Eukaryota; kingdom Metazoa; phylum Chordata; class Actinopteri; order Pleuronectiformes; family Pleuronectidae; genus Platichthys; species Platichthys flesus. The sequence goes on along the minus strand of NC_084958.1, from coordinate 18,681,988 downwards.
TGGACAGCCTCTTATGGATAAAACGTTTCAAAGTGTTGCAGTTAAGAGCCACAAACTTGCATCATTAGATCATAAGATTAAGATCATAAGAGAAAAGAAGGAAGCGTGCGGGAGCAGCTCAGGAGAGATGAAAGACGGAATTATCTTCACCTCAGGCTACAGCAATACGCTCAATATGATTTAATGCAAAAATCAACACGAGCCCACGTTTGGACAAACCTCAGCAGCATCAACATTTCTACCTCTGTGCTGGTGATATGCTCTTTTGATTTGATCGACATTCCCAGTGAGATAAATCGACTCCATCCAACCCTAAAATATAGAAATCCCACATCACGTTCTGCTTAATGGATTATAGCTCAGCAGGTCTGATGAAAATGATTTTATTCGAAGCTCAGGGGTTTGTGGTGGAGCTGCCAAACACGTCCACACTGTGCCAGGTAGCCATTTTCCTTAAGAGGGCTAAGGAGCAAAGTACAAGATATTAATTAAGGAAGGACAGGCTGTCAGGCAATTAATCCAAGTCCCACCCATAACAAAACCTGTTAACGCCTCGGGGTGCTCGTCCTGAATGGAATCAGGGGGGATGCTGTCGCTCTGGGCATTCAGCTCCCAGAGGGTTGACAGAGTAATTTAAATAGACGTGTGTGGAAGTCTGGATGTCTGGACGTTAGACAGATGGATCTGCTCCCTGCTTGTATGGTGAATGGTTTAAGCAAGCAGCATGTTCACTTCTATACACATTTCTGAATTCTATTTTTGACCAGAGAGATCTGTCACTTGAAATATCTTTAGTCACATTTTGAGCTGTTGAAATTCAAATAGAATTAAGTACAATTACATTCTCATTAGTACGATTGAAGTAATGTGTTGTACGGAAAATCAAAAAAGAGGAATCTATAATTCGCTTATTCACGATATGACAATTATTTTGATCATTGATTAACATCAGGGGATTTCCTTGAGCCTGATCGATTTTTCTTTGATGGCACATAGCCAGAAACACATTTGCTTTCTACACCTGTCACTCACGGTGCCTTGCTCGAGAAAAACACTCTCTCAGTTGTAATGAAAAAGGACGACGCCGCCTTCGCCCTTGAGCCAAGATCGAAGATTATTCCATTCGTCCCTGTCAGATTTACAGGGTGTGAGAACACGCCGTAGATTGAATTTGCCACCGCTGTCGTGCAGGATGTCTCCGAGTCGCACATTTGTATTCACACAGGGGCCCGGATGATCTCTTAATCAAATACTGTTCACCTGCTCTCAGGACGCATGCCGCGGCAGAGCTGGAGTGTGTTATGTGCCAGAGGTGACGGCTTGTCTGCAAAAAGAAAATCCACTGTCTCATTTCTTTCCTGGAGCTAATTTAAAACTTCACGTATACCCCCTCAGTCATAAAGGCACAGAAAGCACCAGTTTAAACATGGATAACCACTTAGATTTCCCAATTATTTCCGTTACACGTTTCATAAGAGCCATACATGAAGGAGGACGTGTTTAAAAAGCCCATTTGCTATGTAAAGTCTTTTCCAATGTATTGTTACCAATGGGAATTACCACAGGCCATGTACTGGCATTCAGCTGCTGTCTGGCTAAATAGAAGCAGCACAAGAGGCTGTAGAGTTATTTAGGCACTTTCTCCTTTTCAAACTAAGCTCATCCCAGTGGACCAATTCAATTTGTGTGCGTGTTTGTTTGTGTTTGTGTTTGTGTGCGTGCGTCAGCTCTCACGACTCGTCTACAACCCACGAGACTTATAGAGCTCAAGGGCAGGCTCAGCTGAGGAGTCTATATCCAGCTAAAATGGAACCTCACACACACACAATCACACATTCAGCAACACAGCAACAGACTTGCAGGTAATTTCAGCAGAGATTCATTAATATGAATGAAGACAAACAGATTCAGAGCGCCCTGAGGTGGTGATGACTGTATTCTTGCAGTGTTGGATATATAAATATGTGACTGAACTCAGCCGCATCCTCGCCGGGAGACGCGCTCTATCAAAACGAGGTCGTGTAAAACCTGCGATTGATGCTTTCATCTCGTACTCAGATGAGGGGAGACGGTGTAAAAACATTTCTTTTGACCCTGGAGATTTAGAAACTACTGCAGTCTGAGCAGGAAAAAGCAAAACTAATCTGTGAGGGGGTGTTACAGTGCGTGTTAGAGCTGTTGCTTAGGGCTTGTGGAAATGGCTGCTATTATTATTATATTAGGAATAAAAAAATAAGCAGATACAATCTCTTTAAACCTCCTTTCATGATTGAATTTTTTTCAAAGTGGTCGTTTGCTTTTTGCCTTGATATAATATCACTGATATAATAAAGTTTTCCTCGATTTCTGTTATTATTTACAAAAAAATTTTGTTGTCTATTTTATGTTTACTTTGTAAACAGAAAGTTAAATGAATGCATAAGATCACCTTAATGTTAACTTCCCCTGAAGGCTCAAAACTTCACTAATCCATCTGTACATATTAACAGCTGATTAAATATCTTAAAATGACATTAAATGGTTTTCTTGTGGGGACAAATCTTTATATAAAGATAGATGACAGATCTCCACTTCCTTCCAAGCAACAGTATAATGCAGGTACATGTATTCTCTATAAACTGCTTCTGTGAGTCCTGGGGGAACATGAACTGTAGACTCATTTCCCGACTTACTCGCAGTCATAATGTAGTAGAAGACATATTAATAAGTGTTTGCAGCTAATGGAACAAATTTATATTGTATTTTCTCCTTCATACCCCAATAATGACGGTTAATAGGTGAATCCTCCATATGTATCTCCATTAAACCATAGTAAGTCCCAATAATACACGATGTAATATATTGTTCTTATATCTGTTTACAATTTAAGTTTTGTGTATCCTAAAGGTGGCCAGTATTTAAAAATATAAAGTATGATTAATTTGTCCTTTCCACTAAAATACCCAATTTGTACCACATACTCTTGTTTTGTTCCCCCGTATATTCATCAGGAACCAGTAAATATTTTATTCATACTGTTAAATTTGCTAATAAATTGTGGTAGTTTGTGCCGTGATACGACCAGTAGGATAATTGAGCAGTGGCAAAAAAACTTGAACCTTTTTGTCTGCACCGTCTGCAGTCATTTGTAAAGTGCCTTGCTCAAATACACCCTGTCAAAGCACAGCTTTCATCTGTGGCTAAGAAATGAAGCACGCTCAGGAGCTTACATGTGACTCTTTATGTTGTCGCTACGTGTGTTACGATGTTAATGTGCTGCAGCCAACTTGCTCATAATGGCTTCGGCATAAAGCAACTTTTTACATCACCCCTCAGTGCGATGCCGCACACAATTTACTGTATCAATCAAGTCCTAAGTGGCTATTGCTTAGCAACAGTTTCTATCTCCCCTATCTCCAGGCACAACTTTTTTATGGATGCAGGCATAAACAAGTCAGTCTGCGGGCACACACATGCACACACTCAGGCATACGTGCCATTTGTGTATATGATTATTATAATGACTGTAATTAATCAGAGCCTCAGTATGTGTCTGTCGTGGGGGGGGGGGGGGGGGGGGGAAGTGCTCGTTTCAGAGTGCTTTTTATTTCTCTGCTCTCTCTTTAATGAACCAAGTAGGGGACCAAAGGAGAGTAGGCTTTATATTGGGAACCGTTCCTCACATCTTCTTGGAGCATAATGATAATGATACAGATCCCAATGCATCCCAAATCCATCAGTCCAGTATGGAAATGGGGGGGGAGGGAGACAGTATCGGCTCCAAACATAGCACCCACAGGTTATCCAAACAATGAGTTGGAGGTGTGTGTGTGTGTGTGTGTGTGTGTGTGTGTGTGTGTGTGTGTGTGTGTGTGTGTGTGTGTGTGTGTGTGTTTGTGTGTGCGTGCGTGTGTGTGCGTGTGTGACATAGTGAGTGGTCCTAATGAAGCAAAACATCATTGCTGAAGTTCTGGTTAAGGTTAGGTATAGGGTTTGGTAAGGCGGAATGGAAGTCAATACAAAGTCCCAATCAATGTGTGTGCGTGTGTGTGTGTGTGCGTGTGTGTGTGTGACAAAGACAGTAGTGCATGTTAAAACAGGATCAAAGAAAAACCCATACATACCGTCGTGTGAGATATTAAAAAAATGTTAAATCCACGAGCTCAGCACATTAGCGTGGCAGCTCGGGACTTCATTATCCACCTCTGCATCACGTTCAGCCAACTGACTCAACTCCAGCACCTGTCATGACATTTACTGGATCCCAAGGGCAGTTGATGCAAAAGCTGATTGTTTATCCGTGCAACTTTTTGGAAGCCGTCAAGGCGACTCATTCATCAAACGGGGATCCATGCGGCTTTTGTCAGCGCGAGCGTATGTCTACATGTGTGTGAGTGGGAGGCTGGTGCTTGATATTTGTTTGCGTTTCTGTGTTTGACCTTGAGCCGGGTTTTCAAGGCTGATTGAGCTGAGTTTGAACAAAAAGCCCTGACGACGAGCCGACAGACTAAATGCAGTGAGACCAGCCCGGTTTCACGCACAAGGGCTCTCTGCAGGTATAGAGGCTGCTGTCAGTCACTGGAGGAGCCACGAGCTGCATAAAGATGAGTCACAGAAATCCACTAATATATTCAAGGTTTTTATTTTCGGTCGTTACACTGAGTAAGGATTGCTGTCCTAATATAAATGTATATATATATATATTTTTTGTATGATCATCTAATGATTATTTGTTCAATAGTATTTTTTCAAGTACATCTTTACATCTATAAATCGTTTAATCCTAACCTGTAACAATGATGTTACTAGGATTATATTCTGTAATATATAGATATAAATATTTTAGGAAACAAATAAGTAGATGCAATAATGTAATAGAAGGTGAAAAGAAAATACACAAATGCAAAACATACACAAAAGAAACCCAGAAGACAGAAAGTACAGATGAGTCATTGAATTCCTCTAATGCATTTGAATACATTTGTTCAAGTTCTGTGGTTTTACTGAGTAAGACTGCCCTTACATTTACTTTCCTCTTTGTCTCATGAGCTTTAAAACTCTTGAAACTCTCCTTAAAATGTCTGCCTTTCTGCTGCTTTTTCATTTCTTGGAGGAAAACATTGGGCCGAAGAGGTCTCTGTAAATTATTCAGTGCATTCGACCTCAGTTCACCTGCCGGTCTCATCACAGTGTAGCCTTTAGGTGTTTAGACAGATCCAACCAACAGAAACTCATTAAAAGTAGATTTATTCATGCTACTTTTTCTTTTACCTTCAAAAAGCGGCATATTTGCTATAAACTGATTTGGAAGAGGGAACATTTTTGCCTCTGTTCTTGCTCTCTGTAACTTGGGTTAGCCGGTGTGATCTCCTTGTGTAAGTGAAAGTAAAAAATTGACAGAATCAGGCCGGGCAAGTTCAAGAGTCATCCCGAATTGTAGATCAATTAAAAAGACCTAATTAAAAACCAGTGTTTATCTCCAATATTCTATATAATAAGAAATAGATAGATAGATAGATAGATACGTAGATAGATACGTAGATAGATACGTAGATAGATAGATTAACTTTATTATCCGCATCATTGAATATTTGCCTTTGGCTTCTCCGAAAGGTACATACATGACACAACACCATTAAAAACATATCAAATATAGTATATATACAATAGAATATTGCAACATTCAAAAGTGCAATGGACGGGTAGCGGGAGGTTGCAAAAATAAATAAAAATAGAGAGCAAATCTTACAGAGCAGTAAATGTCATCCTTTGTTTGGTTCCTCTATGGCACGGGGAATAAAATATTGTTTGTATATGTTCCGGCTGGCCCATGGGACCAAGATTTGCCAAGTCGTAACAAGAAACTGCTCCGACTGTTACTTTCCAGCTCAGGTGGCGGTAATTCACAATGTTCCCACACCGCTGACCTCAATGTGTCTGGTCTGAAATCTCATTGTTCAAACTAATTGAACTAAACTAATTGAACTAACCCGACTACTACCACATCACGATTTGACCAAAATACTCAGGTAACATATTTATTGTAAATATATTTCCCTTACTTTAATTTGATTAACAATTAGATGATTTACATGTGTTAGATTGTTCCGAGCAAAATGATATATGAGTACAAGGTACATGAACATATTTCTTTGTGCCCTTTACCATTTTAATTATGTCATAGCAAACTCTCTGTAAAAGGCTTAATCATATGCAGATCTTAAGTAAATCTTGACAAAATACATAATAGTTTTAAATCTTGCACAACAAAAGCTATCGTATGAAGTAAAGTCATCACGGAGCAGCTCCGACTCTCCTGTCTGTTCAGTGGTGATGGTTGGAGAAACCCTGACTTCACATCCTTTGCCCATCATGATGAATTACACCGTATTCATGTCAAAGGGCTTTGATATCTCAGTGAATTACCATCCTCCGCTGCTGATTTGAAAGATTGGGCTGGATGCTGGAGACATTTTGCTCAGAGCTGACTGGGTAATTGAAATTCCCATCGCTGACCCTGTTTTATTAGAGTTGTCTGATGCAAGGATTTCATAATGAGTTGTTTTGTCACATTTTAATGACTTTTATATACGTTTTACATTAAGGGTATAATGTTTTGGGTGCTATGTATGTAATGCTATGTGTTATATTAAAATAGTTGCCATGATGATTTTATAGGATACAACTTTAAAGTTAAATATAATTAATGGCACCTTCTGGACACATTGACTGTGTAAGTGTAAAAAAAAAAGCTTTCCCCACATTAAAGTTATTTCTCTAAGATTATAAAGAAAACACTGATTTCATTAGTATACAGTGTGAATGAGGTTTATCTGATGCATCCTTGTCTGAGAAGTGATTTAGGGAAATCCAACCTTGAATGTCTGTCATCAACAATCTTCCTCTAATCCCTCTAATCTTTATTGTCAAAAGTTGGAATGAATGAATAATGAAAGTTGCCTTGTCTGGATTTATCTGACTCTATTGTCTATAAACGTTTCCCATTGCTTCTAGTAAATTTTTTATGTTTTCACTTGGAGAGTAACATGTCTTTGGTTCATGGAGATTTTGAGAATAAGATCTTGCATGCCTCATTTTTCATTCAAGGATGTGTGGAACAAAGTGGCGGTCTTGTTTATCATCGATTGAATGCAATTGGTTAATAAGTTATTGATTAAAAGCCAGTTAACAATAGCTTAACTTATGTTTCCTGTCTATATCGGCTATTGAGAGATCCCTGTCTCAACCTCGTTCAGTTTAAGAAATGGGGGACAAATCCATAGTCCTCTTTGTTTCGAAATATATAATGTTTAACCACAGCTAATATGAAGCTTTAGCAGACTCAAGGCTGAGTCTTTCAATCGCTTCCTTTATCCGACCAAAAGTCCAGGAGGTCGACATTATAATTTTTCAAAGAGAAGTAGCAATTAATTTCATCCTAAGACGAATATTTATACAGAATTTTGGAAATCTGATTTTGACCTTTTAAGATGACTAGTCATGTTTTCACAGATTCATTGTTGTGGTCAAACCTCTTTCATGCAATATCACCATTTCTTGTTTCCAGACATCAACATGGCAGGAGAGCCAAAACCATACAGGCCCAAGTTGGGCTCCAAGAGGCCTCTCTCGTCGCTCTACAGGTTTGTGTGAAACTCGTCTTACTTCTCTGGATCTGTTGACTGTTGCTTTGCTGACCTACTTTAGCTGCTGTACTTACAGTCTGTAAAATGTGTGCTCATAATCCTCGCTGGCAGGCCGCGGGAGGAAACAGCCGATTCCCTACCTGTGCTATCAGTGCCACTCGCATCCGCTGTTATTACACACTCACTCATTCCCTGACATTTTGTTGGAAGCTCAGGAAATGCAGTTTTTCAAAGTGTGACGGAACCAAGGATATAAAAAAAAACAGCAGTTTATTTCAGTTTTTAAAGGAACAGTTAACATTTCTGCAAATTGCTTTTTTGCTTATAGAGATTGATGATACAACCAATGTCACTGTCATGTTTATACACTAAATATCAACCTACAGCAAGGAGACAGTTCTACATCGATAGATCTATATAGAAAGAAAATCTCTCCAATTTACAGTTAACCCTTTATGTGTAATATGTACAAGAACCTATGTGTTATTGACAATGAGATAATATGTTGGACTGTTGATTGCAAAAATCTAAGTGTTTAAAAAAATGTAAATGTTGTTGTTTTAAATTGCTGGAGAGGCTTCGGCCCACGTGATTCAACTGATATTATTCTGTGTTGAACAGGGCAACAGTCGCTCAGCTTAATTTGACCTTGATAAGAAAACATTCCAGCATAAACCATTTCAAATAAAAAGGCAAATAGTTGTTTTTGCACAATTCTGTGTAAACAAACATGATTCAGGTGTTAATAAGTGAGCTTTAGAGATGTTGGCTCTCCGTTTTTCTCATTGGCTGCTGGCATCATGTTTACTGCAATGTCACAAGAGTTGTATTTTCTCATTTAACTCTCAGCACGAAATCCTAAACTGCTGAACCACCTCTTCTAAAGAGCCGGCAGGATTTAGTTTCTTCCCTGGCTAAATACAAATTGTGCACAATCATTTAACACTGGAGCAATAAGATATGCATATTCTTTTTTTTCTTATGTACACAGTGGCTATGAGTTTGACTACGACTACTACAGAGACGATTTCTACAGCAGGTATGTAAGAAAGATCCACTGGTAAAGAACTCATACTTTGTTTTAACTTTAGTGTTCACTCCCTTTCTTTAATCACCATGTCTTGATTTTGGCCCTCACCCTCATTTCCTTTCAAGACAGCCACTTAGACAAGGATGAGTTTTCTGCAGAATGGCCCCATTTCTGTCTGAGGCGAAGTAACTACATTATCACAGGCATAATGAATGTCATACGAGTTTTTATTCCTCTCCATTGGGGCTTACTAATGATGCTTTTATCTGCATAGGCGAGTGCTGAATGTCAGATAGTCCCCTGGCTGGTCATTTGCACTGGCAAGGCAAAGAATGCATCTTCCATTTGACATTTTCATGGGTTTGTTTACTTCCTCTGCTTTTCAATATCCCTGAGAGTCGAATCCTTCAGCTTTGAGTCATTATTGATATTTTGGCAATTTAATGTGTCGTAGGCAAAAGGGAACAGGATCTGATTGAATGGCCACGGCATTCTTCAATATGGACCCCCGATCGTTCAGACATCTTTTGCGGCATTTGTCTATTTGGAGCTTTGTAAGGATTTCTTGTGGCTAGAATAACAACATCAAGGCACCGCAGGAGTATCAGTGACACAGTGGTGTTCACTGCCCATAATGAATCCAGAGTTACAGCTCATTCCCTTTGAATAAAGCGTTCCTTAGCTGTAATACAAGTGTAACATTTTTCCTCTCTTTAATTGCTGCAACTCTATTTTTCATCTGTTTTCAGACTCTTTGAGTTTCACGGCCGTGTCGCGCCCCCGACCCGGGCTGTGATCCCCATCAAACGTTCACGACTACTCGTCCCCTCCACGCACAGAGCCAAATCCTCCTTGACAGTCAGGGCTTGCTCCTCCTCCTCTTCCTCGTCCTCGTCCTCCTCCCGAGCACTCCACGCCGTCTCTTCCGTGATGGCCCCTAAACGTATGTTATTTTTTGTCCATTGTTGTTCGTCCAATTAATTTGTACTTGTTCTGTTGACATTATTATTACTTCCTTTGTTCATTTTTGTAGTTTTGGCCATTATCTTTCTTACATATAACACAAATTTAGACACCAAAGTATTTTAATATTTCTGGAATTGTGGCAACTAACTGAATAATTGGTTCAGCTCACCGAGTTGTGAACAAACCAACCGTTAAGGCAATCACTGTATCCAAACCACTTGGGCTCTCCAGAATGTTTTGACATGTTTCTGTTCACTGTTTAGGTTTCACAGCCGCAACTTCTCTGTTTGGTTCATTCTAACCATATCATTTTCTGCAAAGGCCCTGTTATAAACCCATGGTATAGGTTCACATAAAGCTGCCTTCACGAGACTAAAGATCAGAGTTCTGTGTTGTTACTGCAGAATCGAGGCCAAAACTCCAAAAAGACCATTCAGGTTGTATGAAATTATCTTTCTTCCATTCATCCAAAGTTGTTATTGATCATACTCTGACAGATAATAATCAGCAGTCACAATGCAGCACAGTGGAATACCTTAAACTTTCATCCTCACGCCCTTTTTCACACTGATTTCTGACAAAGAACTTTCTCTTTGAGACACGTCAGAGCGCCGCAGTGCAGCAGCTTTGCAGTTGTAACTGCGTCTGTCTAGTTGTCAAACTTCAGATTTTCAATGCTTTTTAATGCTGTTCGTGTTTGCCGACAGTGAAGACGGACCAGCTCGTAACAATCAAAAGGGAGTTGTCTCAGATCAAGACCAAGATCGACTCACTGCTGGGAAGGCTGGAGAAGATTGAGCGGCAACATCGCTGTGACGCCGGTAGGACATGACAGAGGGGCGGGGGGGGGGGGGTGCTATAGACAGCACATGGGGAGAAGACACACAGGGTCTTTGAGGAAAAAGGACAAAGGGATTTAGAAAATATTAAAAGCTTTGTTCAATAAACCTCTAATGTTGTGGTGTTAACTGCTCGTCCTTGTCCCTCTTGCTCTTTTGCCAGAGATGCAGAGGAAACAAGAGGAGATGTGTGAATGTCTCCATGGTGATGCGCTGGACCAATCCGGTGGAGAGGAAGCGGATGGGACAGCCGAGGTGGAGGCGGGGGAGATGACGGACGGTGGTGAAGATGACTTTGAAGATGAAGGCACCAGCGACATGGTAATTAGGACAAGACGCCGTTACCAGTCTCAACAAGGAGTGAGTGGCAACTGAGTTCTCCTGTAAGGATAATGGGTTCAGTCGGGTTACTGTGTGCGTCTGTGTAGGACACACGTCCATTAATCACATGATGCTGTATGTGATTCTACAAGTCATAATCTCAGGTCATAGGGAAATAAACACTTCAGGAGGTTCTTTTTGATCCTGTACAGTCAATGTAAAGATTTACTTTTATTGTTTAGCTTCCTAAATTAGCCGATCAGTTGATGGACCATCTGTAGCTGACTGTTCTCCCTACGAATTAGATTATTAGATGCTAACCACAATAAAAAGCTCTTATCAATTCATATCAGTTGCATTCAACTTAAAGCTTCATTAAGCTGTTTGTGTCCTTATTCATTTTTGACCTTAAAGTTATTATTATATATTGTATTATCTGCCTCAGAGATTCTACTAAATGACTGCACATAATTTAGTTTGTATAGATGCAGAATAGAAACAAATAATGGATGACTGTATTCCACTTATGTCTATAACAATATAATAATCAAATGTTTTTGTGTTGCAGATAGAGAACCACATATCAGATATTGACAACTGAGTAAGGTCAGTATTTAAATGCACTATTTTATTAACAAGGAAACTAATCACTGTCTACCACTTCACTTCCTGAACAGAGTATGAAAAACCTATTCTCAGTAGATCTTTTAGTGGCCTACTTAAAATCAACAGGCACCGCTATACTCAAAGTTCTGCAGCTTTTTTCTCCAATTTTAAACAAGAGCGTGAGAGAGAAAAACACAGCTCATCCCCCTCCAGTTTAATCCTTCACCCTGTTCGTCATTCTCTCCATCTGGGAGTGTGAGGAGAGACAGGTTCTCTGCAGTGCTCACTGACGACTGTCTGAACAGCCACTGAGATACGACGTCTCCTCCGCACATTTAAATATCCGCCGATATTCTCTGCATGTTGACACAGTGATGAGACTATTTGTGTAGCTGACATTTCCTTCCTGCCCTCCTCAAGCGCCCGATAATGGAAATGAACATGATAGACTATTGAGTGGATGACATAATGAACTGTTTGTCCTCAGTTTGCTATCTCAGGTTATATCAGGATCATTTGTCTATTTTAACATCCACCCACCTGACCTGAAAATGGACCCACATGTGTTTTTCAGTCTGTCTGACAATAATGATGGATTGTCACTGCTGTCTCTCTTGTCTTTTTTAAGCCTGAAGAGAGGAGGCCTACAACACATGAAGTTGGAGGAACAGATACCAGCAATACCTTCTTTATCGAGAGGGTGTATTTGAAATGAAATGAGAGCAGTGACAGCAGGAGGAAGAGTTTTACAACCTTGTTTGTTGCTAGTTTGCTTCATTACAACACAACACTTCATCAAAAAAGCCGGTTATCGATATTCTCCACACTGCTGCAGCGAGATCAACTTCGAACAGCAATCCATATTTTCCCCTTCAGACAGATTGCCTATCTGGATAATCAGGACACTACGGTATATTGTGTGCTTAATATATTATGATCTGTGTGGTGCATAAACATACAATTACGCGATCAATCAGATGAACAATGGGATGCCCTCTTTTTGTCGTACTGCAGATTTATGTTTGTTCTGTTTCTGTGCATTGAAAACTGTGACGAGCCCCGACACGGGCAGAGAGCTAAATATGAATGTACGAGGAACACGTTTTCTTTGACACATGATAAATAGGTGTTTTTCTTTTAATTGTACGTTATGCTGAAAATGTACAGTCTGTAATTTATTCACAACGTCTCCACACTGTATTGTTCGCACATAACGTCTGTCATTTGTTTAAACACGATAGGGTGCATTTTTTAATTCTGTTGCTATTCTGTTTATTGTAATCAAAAGATAACTATTTTTTACAATTAGCATGTTGAAAATGTGGCTTTTATGCATCATTTGTAATCATTGCATCTGTCGCAGCTATGGAAGATAACAGTTTTGGAAATAAACCCGTTCCTCCCAAAAACAGAAGTGTTTTGTCTGCTGCTCTGAACAAAAACCTTCTTTTACTTAAGGATTACAAAACATGTTACAGATAAGTTGCTTTGGAAAGTTACGTCACTCAGCTGAAGGTTATACACTATCAATCATCAAATTATTGTTTTATTTGTTTAGGGATAAAAGCCAATAAAAAAACAATTGGTAGAAAGGTACGGAAGAAACTGCACAGTTTTTTTTATATTGAGAAATGTGTTCACTTACAGCTTTCCTGCAACAATGGAAAACACATATCAAATAGACTATATTTAAAAAATGCTTTCATTACTTATTGACTGAAATGGCTTTAAAGTGCAAGTCACACTCACTCACCCATACACACAAATTGTCTATATGCAACACTTTTTCTATCATACATACTACTACCACAGGCATTTTCAGTATTTACGACACATCAGAATGCAGACTGGAAGAGTCGGGGATTGAACCAATGACCCTTCCTCCTGAGCCTTGGAAGTTAACACTTTCTACATGTTCTATAACTTTAGATGATGCAGTAAAAAAGGACAAGACGATGGCTTCAACTGAAGACCTCCATAGTCTCCGACTACAAGTTGATGATCATGATGATGATGATTAAGAATAACTTTGGAGATTCTTTAATTTTTTATCTAGCACAATAGATTCTCGTTTTACTTGTCCAGTACTATGGTTTATGATCAAGTCCCTGTCTGTTTGGTTGTCTGAATGGATTCCTTTGAAGCTTTGGGGGAAAGATGCATAATGGATCATAGAGAAACATCATTAAATTCAAGCTCAGGGGGTGGATGCAGGAATTAATTATTTCTTAAAGATTGCAACATTTACCCTTAATTTCTCAGAGAATATTCATGGATCTTGATAAAAGAAATCAGGCATGTTTAGAGGACTACAAATCCCCCTCTAGTGGCCTATATACAGCTTCATGAGGGGACTGTCCAGCCTCGGTGGAAGTATGCACTCTACCGAGATCCACTCTAGTTGTTTCCATAATTTCCATGCCTAAGTGTTGTGTCTCTGAGCCAGCTGTACGCTCTTCCTTAAGCACAACATGAGAAATATCATTGCAATTTTGCTGCCTTCCTTTTCCACTGCCTGGTTTACAATGGTATATAACTTTTCCCCCCCACAGTCAAAGCGTTTTTATACAGTAGCAAGGTAAAAATAAGGACACAAGCTAAATGTAAAGATTCTCCACTCAAGTTTAATTGAAGCATTGATATACATCAGTCCTATGAGAAGGGGTTGAACATATTCATCATTATCATTCATTATCAATCATCATCATTATTTGTTTAATGCAGTGTCCTTGAGGACTACAGCCAATGGGAGATACAGTAAGTGGTGGCGAGGCAGCAACAGATGGTATTTCTAATTCATTCACTTCATTAGCACCAGATCATAATTTGCACAGGTTAAGGAGGGCCAGTGGCAGCGTTGCAGGTATAATTGGTTCTATCATCACTGGCCCGCAGCCACTGAGTACAATGATCCGTCAAGCTGCAATTCTAATATGGACAAGGTTCAGTGTGTGATGAACTGAATCAATCAGCGGCCTGTGTAAATGCTGGATGAATTATGAAAATAATAGACGTCAAGATCTTTATATTGCGTCAGCGATTTGTCATTATTCACTGAAGGCATGGTCTCACAGGTCTAATAGTCACAGGTAGATTAAAATTAAAAATATTTATTAATTATACTTTAAGGAAAGATCATATATAAAGAGAAATATTAATTATTGAATAATTATCCATCTTCATTATCTTTTACATGGATTAAATTGACGCATTTATTTCACTCCAACATTTGTTCTATTTATCTTTTTTAAACACAATCCAGTGAATAAAATCGACCATATATTTGCATCACCAAAAATTTGTGAAGTGATTTATTACATTCCTCTCCTGCTGTTTGTGTCCACATGCAGAAGTTAATTTCATTTGCAACAGAGGCCAAGTGACCTTATTGATTCTCTATGAGCACTATTCTATTCACGTTAGGTCAATCAAACATACTGTGTATACTACTAAAGATCATAGTGTGTGGTTTCCTACAGAGTCACATGCAATTTAATTTCATCAATAATATTACAAAGTTGTCAAGGTTGAAGGATTTGTATAAACCTTCCCTCAAGGTTTTGTATTTGAAAGTGAAAATTGCTGAACATAGAAAGCAATTTAATTGAAGATCATGGATTTGATGGTTGTTTTGTAATAAATGCATGTAACGTCTTTTTACTTTTGCGTTTTTGTGCTAACAATTCTCATGCAGCATGTTGTTTGTACAAACAACGACTGCATTTAAAACATTTTCAGACTGTGGAGTCGATGCAGAGGACGGCGGGGGGGTTGTACAAATGAGGGACGAAGCTGCTACTTGAATTGAAACAAAAGTATAATGATGTGGTGAACAGGAATACTGGGTTTTAATCATGATGTGCTTTAGCAATAAGATTACTTTTGATTCAGATAAACACAAAAATCAATATCAGTTAAACACGGGTGCATAGAGATAGATTCAGACAGAGTACTGACTAATACTGTTGGCCTGAGGTAAACACATCTGTAAAAATATCAGATAAAACAGACTTTATATGGTTTGTACATGAACACACTGCACAGTGTTCAGTATCTGACATGAATATACTTGTTTAAAGATGGATCTGACACGTGTTTATTGTATGCACTTTGTTTAATAAGCTTCAAAGTTCACTCTCGACATTGAAAACATCCTTTGAGGAAAGAACTGCTTCTCAGGGTCCATCTGACAGGTTCCTCTCCTTGCTAAGATCATGTGATGTGGTTGCAGGCTCCAGAAAAGCTAATAAAATAGACATTTGAATAAACTTTGAGGATCTAATTTAAGCCTGCAAACTCAATAGGTAACTCAATCTATTTATCTATATATCTATCTCTCTTTTAAAAAGACATAAAAGAAAGACACAGAATAACCACAAACAGACACAATGTGAGGTATATACCTGTGGAAGATTTGTAGAAAAAAAAATTCTCTGGTGGTACACAGACTGAGACATATGACCTCAGCACCATCTTTAAATGTGTCTTTGTACATACGTCAACTTAAAGGACGTGTGGGCGGAGTCTCCGAGTGTCCCGGATGTTGCCGTTGCCCACGTCACGTAAACAGGAAGTTGTGATCCCCGAAGCGGTTAGTTCAACTCAATGGAGGCATATATCAGAAGAAAATGGTTTTAACTTAAGTCTAAACATGGTGTAACACGTCAGTAGTTTCGCTGCTTCGGCCCCGGTACGTGTCGCGTGGAGGCGGGTTGCAGTGAGAGAGCCTCCGTGGAGCTCGGGCCACAGTGAAGTTTGGCTGCTAAGTTTGTTAGCTAAAGATTTAGCTTCGTCCTGCGGGTAAATAACAGAAGCTCACGTCGTCGTAATGGGAAATAAGGAGCTGTGTCTTATTGACAAGGAAATAACAAGGTATATACATCTCAGGTTGTTATGGTTCACCACTTGAGCAAAGGTGGTGAAGTACTTTCGTAAAAAGTACAGAAGTATTATTAATAAGTCAGTATTAGTTATACTTGAATCAATACGTGTGTAAATGATGTGGCTAGGTCAAGGTTAAGCTAGTATTTAATATACTGCTTGTTAGTTTAATGGAGCAGAGATATAAAGTAATAACAATAATTGTCGTAATGAATTTATCATCAATAGCAATATAACAAAGGGTCTTAATACATACATATGCATTATTCATATACAGAGAGAAGGTGTAATTCATCCATATCAGATTTGTAAAACTTGTTTGTTATTCTTTGCTCATACAGAAGATTTTAAACCCTCCACCTTCACCCAGCAGCAAAACCCATTCTTTGAATTTAAAAGTAATAGGATGCGACTGATATGAACGTTTTTATCATGATGTGATTTTATGGTCATGTCGTCCTGCCCTGTTTTGTAAGATTATCCCAGGTCTTCCAAATTAAATCTTAATCTTCAAAGCGAGAAGTTAATACAGCCACGGGATAAACACATTGAAATACAAATAAACGTTTTCCTCTGAACTGTTGTGAAGGGAAGTTAAGCATTAGGCGATAATTAAAATACTCTCTTTATTCATCCCTTATTCTTCATTTGTCCTATACTTTATTTATCATTCCTTTATAACTATTACATCCTTATCCTTTAGATCAGGATAAATACAAACAAACTGTGCAAAATGATGTTTACATTTGATAATGGTTCTAGCTGTGATAGGCATGTTGCACAATGGTTGGGAACTTTAATAGCCCTAAACAATTAACAAATATATAAACACAGTGTAACTAATGTTGTTGTTAAAGTTGTTTAGTGGGTAATTGTTGGTTGTCACCCTACAAAGTTTACTTGCAGAAAAAATGGTTGTAATAAGTGATTAAACATTTTTTTCTGTAATGCCGAATCTGTTCTATCACCTTCTTGCCTTTTGTCTAGCTTGCTGGATATCCCCCTGAGTCCCACAGTAACATCCCTCAATCTGCACTGTAATCACATCCCGAGGATCGAGGGCCTGACCTCAGCTTGGCATCTGCAGCAATTAGACCTTTCTTCCAATTGCATTTCTAAGATCGAGGGTTTAAGTTCCCTCACTTCCCTCAGGACATTAAATTTATCCTGCAACTTAATCACGAAGGTTGAAGGTGAGTCTTTAGTCTCAGTTTTAGCCGGACAATTAACGTTTCAGCTTCCAGTCATTATTCTTCATTACTGGCTCTTGTGTTTACTCTTCTGTTGCTGCCACAGCTATATGACATGTAAAATCACTCAGGTGTTAATATCCCCTCCCTGTATCTCAGGACTGAACGGCCTCGTGAACCTAACAAGATTAAACTTGTCCTACAATCAGATAAATAACCTCACAGGTGAGTTCAATACAATCTGAACCGATTTTTCCTTTCTGCATTCAAAGGCAAAAAATGACCAAGTGAATGACATATCAACGCTGTTTATTCCTTGCTCTTCTCATTAGGGTTGCTGTACCTTCATGGTTCAGAGTACAAGCTGAATTTCCTCGGTCTCCATAGCAACCACCTGGACCACATTGATCACCTGCTGCAGTGCCTGCTGGGATTGCAAAGCTTAAGAGAGGTGACGTTAAGCAAGGATGGCAAAGGCAACCCTGTGTGTAGATCACCAGGTAGGGCATGGACATTTCATTGTGAAATACAGTTGTAAAAAGTCCTATTATCCATATATTAACTTTAAATCTGCCATTACAGATACACTGTGTTTAAACATGAGCTGATATACAAAATAACAAAAACTTACACTATATGGTTCAATCAGACATTTCTTTGTCAGAAAGATTTTTGATTGAATTGTGTGTGTTCATGTAAACATTAGCACAGAGGACAGCTGCTAGATTTTGAAGTCTAGCTGTCAGTATGTGTAGACATCATTTTAGTTGCAATCAGTTCTCATTAAATGAGCTGCATTAATAGAGCATATGAAGAAGAGATGTTATCAGGTGTTAACCACTGGTGTGACAATAATGAACTAGATGAATACCTTCCACAGAATTCTCAATATTATAATAGAATAATACAAGGGAGAAGATGTAGACAACTCATTAATCTCAACTCCATAGATATGTGATTTTTTTTTTCTTAAATAAAGAGTTATAATTTCATGAGAACAGACAATACATGTTTTGCAATGTTAAGGAAAGTGATATAAAGTTATAAAGATTTCCTGCTAACAACAAACAAACTACTTAAGTGAAAGCATCACCTTCTTTGCAGCAATAATAATTGAGTTTATGGCTAAACCTTCTGATCAGGTTTTTCAAAATGTCTGTCATGTTGCAGGTTACAGGGAGATCATCATGCAGTCATTGCCACAGATCTCTGTCCTGGATGGAAAGGACCTACAGGGACACCCAGTAGATCTAGGTCCAGGCAGTCTCTGTGATATCCCCGGCCTCGAGGACTATGTGGACCTCCTGCTTTCCTCAGATACAAGTCACAATGAAAATGTAATTTTAAGGACTAAACTTTTCTTTATCTTTCATTATTGACACCTCTCACCTACTGAAAGTGCTAACAGACCAAAATAAGTGTAATATTACTGAATGAGTATAAGTTTGAAAATTAGCTGACTTGCTTGAATATACTGGGAACTAGTGGATTAATACCAGAATAGCAAAAGTTTGGGATTCTGAACATTTTAATGAAGACATACATTGATTACACCAGATAGTAATTTCCATAATTTTTCTCTTATTCAAAATTAGCTGGAGTAGAGATTAACATAGGCATGGTAGTTACTTTGATTTAAGACTGTTTCTTTAATCATGGGTAAAAATCTAATAGTTTTTTTCCATTGCAGCGTAAAGGGGATGTCCCTCTGACCACACCACACATTGACAAGGTGCTGACCCAGTTTTATCAGCGGTCTGCTTCTGAAGAAGTCACAGATCCAGCTGCACAACCGGTTCGCCAGAGCTTCCATAAAGTTCCCTCCACTGATGCGGCTGAACAGCGCATCAGGAAACTGGAACACCAGGTGTCCCAGCTCATCCAGCAGGTGCTTATTCAACACTACCGAAAGCCTGAGTCATTTATTATGAAGTATTTGTGTCTGGTATGATAGTTACTGCTTTATATTCCAGTTTATGATGCTGCTGTGGCTATTAAATATCCCCTTTGTATTTATCTAAAGATTTCATCTGTCAGATATTTTATTTTATCCCCTTACACACGTATTTCTGCATTGTTTACCGATCAGGTGCCTACAGGTCAAAAATCCGCTGACTCCACTCATCCTGTGGTGCCGTTACGAAAAGCCAAGAGGGACATAGACCGCACTTCTGAGAGTGAGTGTGACAGCGGGAAGGAGAACAGGAGGCGCACCAGAATCCCCAAACATCATAACAGCATACCAACAAGGAGGACAACCAGCAAGGAGAAGACGAGCAGGAGATCCGACGGGTAAGTCTCTGCTCGCACAGCTCTGCACTAAACTGTGTTTCAGCTGTCAGGTCCTCATGTTCTCATTTCTTCTCCCTGATTTTGTTTTAATATTTAACTGCCGCCCCCACAGAGCAACAAATTTGATAGAACTTGCTGTGTTTTTTACTCTCTGTTTAAAGGTTTATTAGACACGAACAAAATCAGGGAGTGTACCTCTCAGTAATGATGTTACATTCATATACTCACCAAAGATGCTGACACAGAGGTGTTTATTAAATAATAATGACAAAGCCGGCATCGATAATAATCTAACACATTATGCCGCAATCCATATTTCCATTTTTTACATTATGCATAAAGTTAATATCATCAGGTATCTTGATGATAAAGGGAAATCATCTTACGTCTCAGCTGAAGGGGGGATGTTACATTTTCCGCTCTGAGCAATGTAGTAAACTTTCCTCCTCTATAATAGAAATTTCAACTGTCATCTCACCGCCATGATTAACGACCGCGCTTCTACGATTAACAACCTCCTCTTACTTCATCAGCCACTGATGACATGTGCTTAAGATTCAGTAATTTTACTTAAGTAAGTTCCCAACTGTCCAAGTCAAAAGCAAGGTGATTTTAAAAGGATAGTTCCAAATTCAAATCTGGTAAAACTTTTCTTACCTATAATATTGAACAAGTCGTCTGGTTTGACCTTAATGAACCAGACGTTGGCCCGAGGGCTGTTTATAATCGATTTTGCAGCTGGTTCAATGCCTGTGATTTGTTCTGTGCGCAGCGATCAGGAGAATCCGAAACAGAAGAGCTCAAAGTCGGCTGCGGTGCCTCATAGGAAGACCAGTGACACAGACGCAGCAGGGTCAACAAGGAGCAAACCTTTGAGAGCTGCCAAGGCCTCGGGCAGTTTGAGAACCAAGTCCACTGAGGAGCAGGAAACCTACAAGGTACAGCATGGATAGGTCACCTTCAAATTGAAGAGCAGCTTCTGTCTTTATTGGATGAGTGTAATATGAAAAAGGTTATGGCCCCTTACTATAAGGGAGTAGAGCAGTAGTATCTGCTGTGTTTGTCCCAGTGTGTCTGTAAAAGCTATTTTGTTTGTATTTCTTTTTAAGCTGACTTCCACAATAACAAACACACAGAAGCAGGATAAGAGATACAACTTCCAGCATATTACTGTAAAACAGACTAGAATATGAGAAACAAATATATATTCTCAACATTTTTGACATCAAATCTATGACTCATAGGTCATGCATGACTAACACAAATAATGTGAAATTTTGTAACAAAACAACATTAAACAGTTCATTAAAAACTCAGTACATACTAGCAAATGTGTATCTAGCTGTACAGCTAATAATTATATTACTATCAATAAATCTGATAATATGTTTTGATTAACCTAAAAGCTGGAAAATAACCTTTTTTTCAGTTCATAGGACAACAATTAAAAAAGTTGAGATGTGATTGAAATCCACTTTTTAAGTGGCCAAAGTGATGGCATTGGTTTTGTGTTTTTTTTAACCCATGGGTATTTTTGTCTGCATGTGGCTCAGACTATTGTCGAGGAGCGGGACCAGGAGCGAGAGAGGCGTTGGAAAGCCGAGCAGGCTGTGAGGAAGTTAACAGAGGAACTGAAGTGCCTGCAGACCAAGGTCAGCGAGGAGAAAGACCTGCAGTGCATGGCCGTGGACACCACAGACCGGTAAGAGGAGAAAAACATTGTTGCACATGTATACACTTGGCACACAAACTTCCACACAGCGTCTCTAAAGCGAATTTGAAGAAAAGGGATAATTGAACCTCATCTCTGTGGATTTTAGTTGTCAACTGCATAATGGATTCTCATCAATTTCTACCCTCTTGATCTTTTGTACTGGTTCTCATGAGACCAGGGCCTGCTGCCTGTCTCATTCTCGAACAATGGGTATCCATCCCACTATTAAAATTAGCCACTTTCATTGTCCCATAGCCTCTTATGAAATCAAGCACACATATTGACTCCATCACACTAAAAACCTTTGAGTATGCCTGCAGGTCTATGTGGTAATAAAGCTATCCTGTATAAAAAAAAAGATCATTAACCTAAGAACCTATCCAGCTTATATACTTCATATTTAAATTCCAGAAGCTATTATGGTCCATAATTGAATATTCCTATCTCTATCCCCTCTTTCTACACTGCACAGACCCATCCTGAGAGCCAGGTGTAACTATTGTCTGCACAGTCCTCGTCTGCACAGCACCCTGCTTCAATCAATCTGCATTATGCTTGTAATTAGAAGCCTGGTGACAAGCATATGTCAGCAGCTTTTCATGAATCAATCTTAGCAGTCACTTTCAAATGATACTAAACACGGCTGTTACTGTTGTTTCCCTCGCTCATCAGGAGACGGATAACAAAGAAATTACTCATCATGAGTTCAGATTTACTTTGAATCTGCTGAAGTATCAGAGTTCTTCACATTTTTGTTTGCCTATATCAATTTCCATATTCGTTAAAAAAGGGACATTCAGGGTATTACTCCCGCATCTCTTACACCTCCTTCTCATGGTTTTCCTCCCACCCAGACTGAAGGAAATGTTGCTGAAGGAGCGTTCGGGGCACTCTGAGCTGCAGACTCGTGTTGAGGAGCTGCAGGGGAGGTGTCAGTCCCTAACCCAGCAGCTGGAGAAGGCCCGCGGCAGTGAAGAGCAACACAAAACTGCACTGCAGCGACTGGAGGAAAGCATCTCCCACGGAGAGGCACTCAGGGCTCGCCAGCAGGCTGAAGAGGTACTGTAGCTGGTTAAGCATTGCAGACAACACGCTTTTCTGGCAGTGTACATTTCTTTTGAGTGTACATTCACTCAGATGATTCTAGAAATGCAAACCCCTCTCATTTTGTTTCCTGGTGAACCTGTTAAGTACCTGTCACTATTAAATTTGATTATACTTGTGCAGTATTTTAGTGTTCGGAATGATTTAGAACTCAGCAGAGAGAGTCACTCAGTGCGACATGCTGGTAAAATAGAACTCATGCTGACTTTTCACAGATGAAGCAGCACCAGGAGCTGGTAAACAAGGCAGCAACTCTGAAGAGAGAGCTGGACATTCACCGAGTCTCTGTACGCCAGCACAAAGACAAACTGCAGCAGCTGCATGAGCTGCTCGCAGCCAGGGAACAAGAGCACAGGTACATCTGTTATGAGGATTCTAGACTCACTACTGAAGGAACATTTTTGTCCAATCATTCATTATATAATCTCTTTATGGAAACACTTTCCCATGGTAAAAACCCATTAAAATTAGAATTCCATTTTATTACCTACAAATTACAATGTGAAGACTTCCTGTTAGTGGTAAACATCCCTGTTGTTAATCAGGTGGACGTGTCTGGCATGTTTTCTACAGAAAACAGCTGGAGTTGCGGCTGCAGCCTGGAGGGGCAGATTTCCGTGAAGCGGTGGCAAAAGAAGCAGCCTTGATGGAGCAGAGACTTGCACACAGGGAGGCTGAGCTGCAGGAGAGACTGGCGGATGGCAGGAAACAGTACGCTGCTTTGGAGGACGAGTTCCGCATGGCACTAACCATCGAGGCCGCTCGCTTCTCTGAGGTCAGCTGAAAGAGGGAGAATAGCCATACAGATGGCCTGTGATTTTACATTCTATTCTCTGCACAGTCTCATTGATAACAGATTGCTACATCCAAATAAAAGTGAAGTGTTGAACTGGAACTGACAGCAATCTCAATAAACACAATAGATTTTTTTGAGGCCCATGGAGAGAGCTGAGATTGAATTAGGATCATTTGACTCTAGACAAGCAGTCAGTGATTGCCACAGGAAGATAGTGATACAAAGACAGCCAGACAAAGGCGTTGGCTTTAAATCAATCTGTACTTTCATGTTATGGTTACCAATTTAATTTTCAGACTCTGTACAAAATCTAATCTTATTCTCGGTTACAACTGCTTGCACAGGTTGCCAGGTTAAGTTCAAACTTTTCCCCTTTGAGAAAATTCAGATTGAGAAACAGATTGCCTGCCAAACCTTCACTTGTGAAAACCTTTAAAAGATTGCTTTCTGTAAATCTGTAACATTGAAGCCTTTTTTTCCTGTGAGATCTCAGCGGTGACATTGATCGATAAAATTGTTAAGTCAGGTAGTGCATGCATCAAAGAGGCTTCACTCTGTTTAACTTGTAGATGTCTCATTAACATTCAGCAACACTCTGCTTCTGTAGGTGAAGGAGGCTTGTGATCAGATGGCTGCAGAGCTGATGGAGCTCAGGGCGACCCTCGTCCAGTCCCAGCAGAGGGAGAAGAAGTCTGCCTCTTTGGTGCAGGAGCTTACAGCCATGGTCAAGGAGCAGAAGAGCCGCATCTCTGAGCTCATCAAAGCCAAGAGAGATTCTGTCACTGATCTGAAGGTAAATTGAAATCATGTCACCTGATTCAGGTTTGAGAGAGTGGAGATGACCAGTCCTGAGCATTAGTCACTGACTAAAACATGAATACTGAATCATCCAGCTGCCTTCCCATCTGTCAGCCATTATAGGGGGCATCCGATCATTAATATTGTCTCTCCGTCCGTCCCTCTGCCAGAGTCGTCTGCATTCCTTGGAAGCAGAGGTGGAGCAGGATCGCCGTCTCAGCCTGCAGCTCGAGTTGCTCAAGAAAGACAAAGCGCGGCTTATCTCTCAGCTCACAGCTCAGGAGTCAGTGATAGATGGCCTGAGGGCAGAGAGGCGGATCTGGGGCCAGGAGCTCGCTCTGCAAGGTTTGAGACATCCAGAAGGACAATTGTCCACTCTAAAGTGGCTGTACTATGTCTAGCTTGTTCATATAGTCTGAAAGAGTGGATATTACTCTGTGATGTGTCGGCCTGTGAATTATTATTGATTGTAGAGTATGAAGTAGGTCTTTTTTGTGGGGCTAACTACTGTAGAAACTGATTTTTATTTATCCTGTTTCAAGTAAAGCCTGCTATCTAGTGGATATATGGGGGACATACACTCATATGTCTTTTTAGTACATATTAGAGATTTAAAAAAAAAACATTGAATAGTAAAATTAGTTAAAGAATAATGATTAAGGAATAAAGGTTATTGTACAGTTAGTGTTATCATTAAAGACATGATCTGATTTACATTTTCACGTGCATGTCTTTGATAGGATCGTCTTTAGCTCAGGATCGTGGGCGCCTGGAGGCCAGGATCGAAGTGCTGAGCACTGAGCTCAACACGCAGAAGAAACAGAACGAAGGAGACAATGACGCCCTCAAAATCAAGACCAAAATCATTGATGACCAGACAGAGACCATCCGCAAACTCAAAGAGGTAGTACTCCCTTCACTTCTTCAAACCTTCAAACTTTTATGCATTTACTGTCAGCATTGGAGTTGATGTATTTTTCAAATGTGATTTATATATATATATTTGTTGATCTCTTTTCGTCTTTCTTATACTCCCCAAATCCCCCTGCTGTTTAGGCTTTTCAGGAGCGTGACGATCAGATCCGTAGGCTGCGTGAGGAGGCAGTCCAGACCCAGAAGAAGCTCAAGCAGCAGCAGGAGGAGGAGGCAGCTCGGCAGGCTGAGCTGAGAGAGCGTCTGGAACATCTGAGCCTGCGTAAGGAGGAGCTGAAACAGCAGCTGGGGGACAAAGAGGCAGAGCTGGAGGAGGTCAAAAGAGCTTACAGGCAAGGACCCCATCACAAATGCACTATGTCAAGCACAGAGGAGCTCTCATGAGGCTTATGTGTAGAAGATTAAATGAGACAAAAAGTTAAAGGTGCATTCTACTGCTGTTGCTGATGATCTAACATTAATGTTGCAACCACTTTTTCAAACATCCATACCTTTTCTTCTTGGTTCTCTCTCTTTTTTTATTAGAGATTCCAGTGAGAAGTGGCAGGAGAAGGCAGACCTGCTCACTCGGTTGGAGAGCCAGGTTAAGCGCATGAAGGAGAACTTTGATTCCAAGGAAAGCTTGCTGCTTGAGGAAAGAGATCAAGCAACAGAAGCACACAGGTACACTTACCAGAGGAAAATCTATCTTAGGCGTTTTGTTCTTCCGCTCTTCAGAGAGGATTGAGGGGTATTGATCCCCTTGCCCTTGAGAACAAAAAATATAATTTTACATTCAATATTTATCTAGATTTATGTAATTGTTTCATTGCTGGGTCCATCCACCCTAAAAGCCTTATTTTACTTAAGTCAATTGGGACACCATCTAAAGGTCTTGCATTTTAAATTGTTGCCGTCTTCCTTGCAGAACCGCTGTGGAGAAGTTACACTGTGTGGACGATGCTTTCCGGCAACAACTGGAGTCTGTACAGGCTGCTCATCAAGCTGAGCTCGTACGACAGGCTACTGAAAAGCAGCAACAAATAGAACAAACCAATCAGAAGGTGAAATATACAACGTTTTTACAGAAATGCCCGGTTTTCCTCTAAGCTGGTAGACAGAATTGCTGCTTTGTGCCAGATCGATAATTTATAAAAACATGAACAAAAGCCATCACTCTATGATGAATAAGGATTAGTCTTTCTGCAGTAAATATCGTACCACCCTAATTAAAATAGTCGTAATATGGTGGGTGGAGCAATTTAACATTTCATTTAATTGCATAATGGGAAACATTAACCTCCTTGGACATTCTCATTAAGTGGTACTTTGTTTCTTGATTGAGAAAACAAATATATTAAAAATGTATAAATGTTAGGAAGTAGAGCAAACCCTATAACGGAAACTATGTTCGTTCAGTCCGTCTTCTTCCTCTAATCAAGAGCATGTCTTCCTCAGGTCTTTGAAGTGGAGCAGGAGATGCGTCAGCTTCTGGAGGAGACAGAGACGGAAAAGAAAATCATGGAAGAGAAAATGAAACGTCTCACTAGTGTACTGAAAGACTTTTAACCCATGACATATTGTGTGTCCTCCATAAAAATGTATATATTAAAATGCTAAATTTGTATTAAAATGTACAAATCTATTTTGATACTAAGTTATTTTGTTTTAATATATCATGATTTATGTAATAAATTTTCCCTTGAGCATATTTCTGTTACAAAGTGTTGGCTTTTGTCTTATTTAATCATAACGAATGAAATAAATCTACAAAGAATCTTAATTTTGCAACAGTCGAATGAGAATAGACAACAACAGGCAAAGTAAGAGTTATTGAAACAATTTCATTGCAGGAGGTAATTTACTATAATTTTGTGATTATTATTTGATATAAGTTGTACAATGAAATATATACATATAGATGTGTACGTTGTAATATTTAAATATACTTGGTAAATGCCTGTTGTGCTGCCCTTGAACAGTTTTATAAAATACATATAAATCATTAAGGTAAACTTTGACTGGATAAGTGCTTGCTAATCATAAATGTTGAATAAAGAAAGTTAAGCATTTTAAAATGATCTCAGAATCTAATTCAGTAATGAGATTATCTACATTTCCCAAATAATATCTGAAATAATTTATATACTTTTTTAAAGTGGCCATAATTTTGACTGTAATATTAACATTTGATTTTGGTACCTTTTGACTTTTCCATGAAAAAGTCAATATTCAGGTCAGATTTTGGGGGAATTTACCACAAGGGGTGAATATTTTGTATTTATTTTAACTTTTAAATTGTACCTATTCGTATAATAAAGTATACTATTTAACTTCTTATTTTTTTATTATATTTATTGATATTTTTGGGTGGACACGTACAGAATCAGATTGGGGAGCGAATGATCTGTGCTGGCAACGAGGGGTGTGAAAACAAAAAATGGGAAGGGCGGGGTCACACCCTGGACGAGGCGGTGCTTCACTGAAGGGGTGCGCTTGGTGGACGGGGGTTACCGTGACAACAGTAACCTCAACGTAACGTGCGTCGATTTAAAAAAGCTGCAGGTGCAGAAGAAGAAGGAGGAGAAGAAGGAGAAGGAGAAGAAGGAGAAGGAGAAGAAGAAGAAGGAGGATAAGAAGAAGGAGAAATGCTCGTAGCTCGAGCTGCGGATTAATAAACAAGTTTGACTTCACAGAAGAAGAAGAAGGTGAAGAAGATGGAGTTCGAGGCGCCGGGCACGGTTCGCTCCACACCGAGTCGACACGAGAAAAGTTTGGGGCTCCTCACGATGAAGTTTGTGGGTCTGCTCCAGGAAGCGAAGGATGGCGTCCTGGACCTGAAAGTGGTCAGTGGCCGGGGGTTGGGTGGGGTGTGGGGACACACACAGCGGGTTCGGGGGTCTTTGTTTTCAGGAGGAATTCATTGTGTTGACTCCGAGGCACCACCCGCCGGGAACAAAGGGTCAAACGCAACCAGTCAGGTGCTGTGATTTGTTTTTTAACAGGTGGAGGAGCGAGCCGCCATTAGCCAGACCGCCTCCTCCTGCTGCTCCTCCTGCTGCTCCTGCTGCTGCTGCTCTGGGGGTTCACTAACACTCAGTGGTAGAAAGTCACTCAGTACTAATACTAATACTGTCAATATCTCCACTAGCATATAGTTCTTTACAGTGACAGCTTCGTAGTAGTTCTGGTGGCGTGACTTTCATCTAACTGCAGTGAACTTGTCTATCTATCAAACTTTCTAACTGTATCTGTCTGTCTGTCTGTATGTCTATCTATCTAAAGTACAGTTTAAAGGTACTTGAATGTTAGTATTTCATTTTTTGCTGTTTTATACTTGCACACGAGAGTAAACTCCAATTTATCTGACAGTTGTGTTTATCTTTCACATCAACACTAGACGTTAAAAGACACAATAAGCTCATAAAATAAAGTGTGATATCAAAGAGTGAATCAGTGGATCCCAACATTTTAGCTCGTGGGTAAAAGTCAGAAGTAAAAAACATATTTTGTGGCGCGTAAACTTTAGAGATTTGTCCCCAAATCCCAAGGTTTGTTTTCGGTTGTACCTCCTCTGAAGGGGTTGGGCACCACTTGACCAACAAAATATACAACTATACAATGTGCAATCACGGTGAGGAAGTATAACGCACGATTGGTTTTAATGTTCGACGACAGATTTTTAAAATTTTCGGGTGTTTAGCAAATCGCCTTCTATTTCTAAAGAAGAATTCACCACAACCTTCACTCAGTAGAAGAAGTTTCCAAACTTAAAAGATAGGATAATTTGGTATTTATCTTAATAGTTATCAATATCGACTGTTATTAATCTTTTGACCTCATAACACTTGTGGCTGTGTAATCCGGCCACTATTGGTGATGTAATAATATCACTAAGTAAGAGGTTCCTTCTTGTCATCTCCCAAGTGAATGTTTTCCTCTGGCTCAAATCCTAAGGTTTGAAAACCATTTACCTTTCAGCTCTCAGTATTTTGACAGGTGGAGTCATCTCTGTCAGACCTAACTGAGGTGTCCTCTACAAATGTACACTCTTTCCTTCTCAGTGATTAGTAGTTTTCCCTCTCTTCTTGCGCGCCAAAGCTGGCTAACGTTTAACCAGCAGGCTCCTGACACCATTGCCCTCCTCCTTCATTCTCTGCTATTGTATACATGTCCTCTTCAGCCAAGGCTTTGATTTGCTGCCTGTGCAGCTTAATTTGCCAAATCGTAGTCTCCTTTTTCTTTTCGTCTTTTCGTGCAGTGTTTGCTGCACAAATGTCGTGTTTTAATGCTAATGCCTGTTTTAAAGTGTCTGTGATGAGCCCTGTCAACAATAATTCCCGTTAAGCTTCCACAGAGTAAGACCTTTATGTGTGAATTAACAGGCTGCAGACAGTTTGGCAGTGAAGCAGAAGAGGAGGATATACGACATCACAAATGTCCTGGAAGGTGTGGGGCTGATTGAGAAGAAAAACAAGAACATTATCCAGTGGAGGTTTGAAATGTGTTTTTCTATATGGTACAATCAGTGACTTTTTAATGCTAAAGATAAATGTTGCTGTCAAATCGAATTGAGACATATTACCATTTTATCAGCCGCATTGTATACGATGCCTCTAGACCTGCTACAACTGCTGATTAATACACTGGTCGCTGACTGATGTTGATTGCTCATCTTCCTCTTGTCCAGGGGTGAGAACACAGGGAGCCAAACTCAAGAGATGCTGGAGCAGGTGAAGGTTTTGAAGACACAGATCTCTGAGCTCGAGGCCCAAGAGAAGGAGCTGGACCAGCAGAAGGCCTGGCTGGAGGAAAACATCAGACACCTGAACCACGTTCCCATCACCAGCACATATCCTTTACTTCACATTTTTTTTAAAGTTTGTAGTTTTGAGTTATTATACCCAAATTCTCACATTGTAACATAACCTAAAAGCAACCTCCAGTTTTACTCATCCCATCGAGTGTTTAAAATGTCAATGACACCGTGTCTTCGGTGACATTGAGTGAAATGTCACTTGGTCTACTCTGTTGTCTCAGTAGTTTGTAACTCAACTCCAGTTTGAGTCCCATTTATTCGTTTCATAGGGAAATAGAATCCCCTTTTAAATCCTTTCAGCATTGTTTAGGTATTGAGCAGAGAAAACGCTATGAAGGAAGGATTAGCGATATAATTGCTGTTGTCAGTGTCTTGTGAAAGCGCAGTCAGGTTAATCCTAACGTCCCAAATGTGCAGTCTTGTTTTTCCAGTTTATTGCCCACTTTCTCCTCCCATAAGTAATCCTGGACCCGTTTCTTTAACACCTCTCCACTTACAAATTTGTGACACATGAAGACGTCTGCAGAGCCTTCAGCGGCGACACTCTTCTTGCCGTTGTGGCTCCTGCTGGGACACAGCTGGAAGTTCCATTACCCGAAATGGTTGGTCACTTTTCAAAAGTTCTCAATCCTCACCAACATATTTTTTTAACCAAACTTATTCCTGTTACCTCTGCCAAGGAGTTCATGTTTTTCACCTTTGCCCGTTAGTTTGTTGGTTAGTTTGAACTACAACACTATGAACTGTGGGTAATTCCCTTTGGCAAAGTCTGCAGAAAGTGTGCAAGAGTGCCCTCATGCCCTTGACGTTTCAGAGTGGAACAGTCCTGACCCCTAATGGACTTATTTGGAATGTGCCTCAAAGTCTGTGAGTTCTTGAAGTTGGACGATGGGACTGGGCTGAAAATGCTGAGGGAACCTGCAGAATCATGTGCAAACAGTCACATGACCTACTGTGTATAACCGTAGATATTAAAGCTGCTCTAACAATCGTGACTCTATCACCATGTTGCTGCTGCACAGGGACAGAGCGGTCAGAAGAGGTACCAGGTGAATCTACGCAGCCACTCGGCTCCCATCCACGTCATGTTGATCAACAAAGATTCAGACTCCGCGATACCTGTGGTGTTCTCGGTGCCGCCGACCGACGACATCTGTTCGATGCCGACCCCGCCAAGCACCCCCGCCAGCCTGCAGAGGTTCTCCCTCTCCACGTCCATGTACTCCAGCTCAAACACCACTTCCTTCTGCAGCCAGGACTCCCTCTGCTCAGACCACCAGATGGCGCTGCCAGAACATGAAGTGCTGTTGATGTCGTCCACCCCGCCTGATGCGCAGATGGGTAAGAACAGGGATTTTGATTTATGAGCACCACATACAACTTCTATTAACATTTAGAGACTTCATTCAGACTGTGGTGAACATAATCTGAAACAACTTGATATTTGTGCATAACGTTTAAACAAAATAATAAATAAAACAAAAACAAGCCACAGCTTCAGCAGCTTGCATTTCACCTGTCCAGTTTGCTCAGTATAACAACAGTACAAACAGACCTTGAATTCTTTACACATTGAATAAATAGTGTCCCCTACAGAGAGATACTGTGAAAGACAATTTCATTTTCATGTCACAATTCCTTTGTCCTGACTTGCCTGAGATAACATCCTCAACCGCACAAGAGAGGAGATGTTAAATGGAGTCCCTGTTGCTGCAATTCATTGAGTCAATATCACTTAAGTTCCGATTCACATCACACGAGGTGTTGGATGTCCACAGTGACGCTGGCTGAGTGCACTGGGTGTTACGGTTAATTGAGATCAGAAATGGTGGAGAGAAATCCACACTGGTATAGACTTGCACCAAATACCACTGGTAATATCACTGGTGAGAAGAAGTCTACTGGACTCACAAAAATGCCACATCATTAGTTAAACCAACATCAAACTTCAGCCACTAAATACCACTTTATAATGTTGAACTTTTGTTGAATAAACTTTGACAGTGAATTCTAATGATCACCGGGGCTGCTGATGCTTTTTAGTTCCTTTACAGCTGATCTTTGTAATTACCAGGATTTACAAAATACTGTACTTTTTCTTTAGTAATGCAATTACAATCAGAGACAGTTTTCTTAACTGTGTTGTTCTTAGAAACCCTCCCATGTCCAATAACTGAAACTAAATCATTGTTGAGCTGCCTGCTGACGAACCAGAGGAAAGGACAGCATTACGAAATGAATAATGAGAACTTGATTTATTTGTATGACTCACTGTCAACTGTCAGAACGCCCTGACACGTTGAAACATGAAACTTTAAAGAAAAAAGTTCTTCCTTGTATCTATAAAACTGTCAGTCATGATGGCCTGACGGTTTAAATGTCTAAGGTAATTTTTTACAGTGCAGTTAAATGACCCCCATCCATAGATCAAAGGTAAAACCTGTTTTAGTGAAATGGAATTATAAATTATATATGGTTTGAAAAATCAGGGATAAAAATCTACTTTTTATCTGCTTACAAACATAATCAGGAGACCGCATGCAATTTGGGTATCAAAGCAGGGATGGTGACGATGCCAGAACAGAAAACCATGTTGGAACTTTGTTAACAGAATATCCTGTTTAATAATTTAATTAATAATTTTCCTCAAATCTACACCGACGGAACAAGAGAAGTGTTGTAGATGCTATGGAAAAGCTAAGATACTGATCCCTAAATTACCCCTGATAGGAAAACATAGTGCTGCCCATAGATGACCTTTATGAACATGTGTGACTGTCAAAAACTGTACTGTAAAGACTAGAAAATCGTATGACTAACTCGTGTGAAACTCAGACTGTCTTTTCACAAACGCAGGAGGGATTATTTATACTATTCAATAACACAATTTGATAAAACAACAAACCAGACATAAATTGTGTGATCAGTAAGTGGTTTGGCAAAGAAATAGCCAATGATTTTAGTTGGTTTTAACTGTTACAAGTTATAAAGAGTTTTGTGTAGGACTATTTCCTGGAGTCTTAATGATAAGCTAACCAACAGATATGAGAGCAGGATTAGGGTTAGGGTTAACCCTAACCCTAACCCTGCCAGGAGTCATCTGACTCCTGGAAATTTAGCTAATTTCCTTTAATCATGTCATTGCTCCTCTCAGGGACTCCAGAGCTTCACCATTAGTGTTTCCATCCTCATCTAATGGTTCTAGGTCCAGATAGTTGAACCCTGTAATGTTGCAGGATTCCACTGATACTGTTACTGTATAGTTGAGTATTCTCTTGGCCTGCTCCCTGCAGAGTGTCAGTCTTTGGCAGTGTTGGAGCAGAAGCGGATGGACCTTGTGGGCTCGGAGTTCCAATCTGTGCTGGATGTGAACAGCCTGCTGGTGCTCAGCGCTGCGGGAGACCACATGAAGGACGACAGAGAGAGTAAGAGGAAGTGAACCAGAAACCGACTTTATTCTGTAATCGAATCAGGCAGTGAGGCTCAGGCCTTTTGATTCTAAGCTTCAGGACGAGACAGAATAATATATTTATACTTTGGTTGAGAACTTCCTGTGAAACACAAAAACGTGCTGATTTTTATTTTCTTGTAGCTGCTGTTGATCTGATTGATGAGCTCATGTCTGCTGATGGTAAGAATCTCAATTATTATTATAATAATAATACGTGTACTTATTATTCAAGTTTAGAAACCTGGTGAACAAACCAGTTTTACCGCCGGGAGAATCAGTCGGATTAGAATCAAAATCGGTTGTCATTAGTTTCCCACGCTCGGCAGAGACGTTCATGGGAGCTGCAGTTTAAATTTAAACCACTAAAGTCAGCAAATCTAACATTTTCAGGGGAGGTGAACATGTTAGTTTAACATGCTACCTGTCAATCACACTGTATCCACGACCCCAATGCATACCGTGCTTAATCATCCATATGACTCTATATCTGTCTCATTTAATTTTCTCTCCTCACACAGGAATGGACTACAGCTTCAATCTGGACGACAGCGAGGGCGTGTGTGACCTGTTCGACATGCAGATCCTAAATTACTGATGGCTGATATTGGACTCTCCAGTGAGCTTATACAATCCGAAAAGTCACTTCAAACACACCTTCCCCCATTTTTGTTATAGTTGCATAGCTGATACTTTAACATCATTATGTTTAAAAAAAAAATATATGCATACTGCACAGATAAGAGTTCACAGCTGAGTACCAGAATATTTCATTTACAACACTGCCTCCAGTCAACATAAACAAAGTGCCTGAATGAAAAGAGCTTAATATATATTTACTGAGCCAAGATTCCCTATGTCGCAAGCGGTCCTTAAAAGTTTTACCATGTGGTTCAGTTACAACATTCCACAGGGAAATTGAGTGCCTTACTGGAAGAAACCAGGACAGACCCTGTAGCATCCTACTGTTTCTTTTCCTTGTGAAGTTTGTATTTTTCCACATCCATTGAAAAGAGAATTCAAGACACATTTATTTCATGCAGTTTATCCACATTTGTGATTTTGACAGTGTTAATCGCTAGAGGATTTTACAAAAACATTTATTCAGTATTGGCTTTTTTCCAATGTTGGATACAGGGTTGATGATCTAGTTCAGGGTAAGTATGTTTGTTTTCAAGGAAACCAAACCGTGTTCACAGATTTATAGTTATGTCATATTGTATCTAAGGACAGAAAGTTTTGGTTACTTTTTGTAACCTTGTTCTTGTGAAAAATGCCAGAAAGTTTTGTTTTCTATTGTGTCACTGCCATGCTGGGCCTCTGAGTTTTTTTTGTTTTAAAATAATCTTGAGATTATTTTTACATTTATGTATATTTTCTTTTTTTACTTAATTTAAGAAAATACAATTCTTTGTTCTAATTTGAAACTGAAGCTGGTTGACTGCCTTAATTGTAATTTAGAAAGTTAATTATCCATGTTTCTTATCACACACAATAAATATGACAAGCCTTAGGTGGCTTTTTGAATATTTATATATATTTTTTAAATACAAGAAGCCACATTTTTTGTTGCGATTGTCGTTTCTTTGCACATTTTCAATAAATGTATTTAATCTCAACGTAAGAACTTTTCTTTTTTCACGAGTAATTATCTTAGTCTGATTTGGAAAGGAGGAAGGAGTCATTTCAACATGGTTTCCTTTTTGTTATTTCAGACCCTTGAAACACAAAGTGGAGCAGATGGTAAACCTCAGTGAAATGGTTTCCACATGAAATGACGCACATGGCAGAGCATGACTTTGAGAATCACTTAATCTTTTCCATCCCGGTGACAGACATAACAAACAGCAAAACAGTGCATCTAATACTTGGATTATAAAACACACACATTAAACTATGTAGCTGGTATTTATGTGGAACTTACAGTTTTTAAACAAGTGGATCTTTAAACTGGTTTGGAAAAGAACAACATCATTAGTGTTAAAGGAAAACATCTGTAATGATCTAACAAGATTTACATCAATGAAAATACAATAGTTTAGTGGTTTAATCATCGCCAAACAAATAGGTTATTTTTCACTCTCTTGTGGAGTTTGGCTGTCTGCTCATAGGAAAATGTGAGGTGTACATGTGTTTCAAATATTCAGAAGGGAAGCTTCAGGAATCCAGGAAGCAACTAAATTGGGACTTAACCACATGAGAGGGAGTGGAATCCCACTGGGTTTCGATTTATTCTCATTTCCTGGAAGTCATGGTCTAAGCTAAGAGATCAGGGGCTTTAGTTTAACAAAAAGTGGAACTAAACAGTTTGGTGTCTGTGACATGGAATCAAAAGTCCTGTCATGACACCCTCACTTCCAGTCTTGAATACTTAGGTAGTGTATGCGCTCATGAGTGCACAGGTCACACACACTGAATTTAATGTGAATACTGATATCTGAGTATTTTATAATAATTCTGGACAAAAAACAGGATCATAACAAATAAAAAACAAAATTAGCATGGGAAGTATCCAGCCAGGAATATTTCTGATTCTCTAGACTAAAAAGATAATTTAAAAACAGTCCAAACAAACATTAAAGACAAATGTGTTTTTCATTCGTTGATCACTTGACAGAAAAATTGTAGTTGCTTGAAGATGTACATTAATACAGCAAATACATTTAAAGTACCAACCTCTTATTTTTGACATCAAGGGATATACAGTTTTCTACTTAATGGGTTTCACACAATTCCAATGCTGCTGTTTCTACACAGTAACTGAATCCGCTCTTATGCTACTTATACTATATATGTGATCCATGTGAAGATGTTCATTGTTGCACACTAGTAACTCATATTGAGAAAGTGTTTGTTGCTTGAGATGCACTGTGGGAGTTGAATGACATCTCCATCCCTTCCCCCTCCGCAGACACGTCGTTTCTCCTCGTCCTCCTCTTTCTTCTCCCCTCACCAAACCTCTTGGCCAGTTTGGTCAGGTGCTGCCTGAAGGACGAGCCCACAAAGGTGTAGAGGATGGGGTTGAGGCAGCAGTGAGTGAGGGCCAGGCTCTTAGTCACCTGAGCCGCCTTATCCAGCACTTTACTTGTCCCGCAGTGGGTCACCAGAGCGAAGACCGAGTCCATCATCTGATAGACTTTCACCACATTGTAAGGCAGCTGTGTGACCACAAACACTCCCACCACTATCAGAAGAACACGCAGAGCTTTCCACTTCTTGCCTCTGCTTTCTACAGGGAGACCCTTCAGCGCTCGGGCCATGCTCCAGTAACAGACCACCATGACCAATAGGGGAACCAGGAAGCCCAGCAGCACCTCTGCTATCTCCAGGGCAGCTTTACCTCCTACGCCCATAGACGGAGGGTAGACTGCAATGCAGACGCTCCAATTAGAGCCCCACCTCACCTCGGAGAGAATTAAATCAGGAAGGCCGAGCATGAAAGCGGCTGCCCAGACGACGACACACACCTTGGAACAGTGTCTCCTGCAAAACATCCTCTGCAGCCAGCTTCCTTGGTCCTTCCCTTGCGCCCTGGCTAGAGCCAAGTGGCGGTCCAAGCTGATGCAGGCCAGCAGAAGCATACAGCAGGTGAAGTTGACCGTGTAGCAAGCCGACACAACCTTACACACGACCAACCCGAGCTCCCAGCCCCTCCGGGCGTCAGCGGCCCAGAACGGCAGCATGAAGAGCAGGAGCAGGTCGGCCACAGCCAGGTGGGTCAGGAGCGCATCCATGGTGGTCCTCAGGCGTTTGTGGTAGGCGTACACGATCACCACTAAGCCGTTTCCCGCCAGTCCCACCAGCAGACACATGGCGTACATGATGGGGAGGAAGTAGCCGGCAAAGGACCGGATGTCTGCCTTCTCGCATATGGTGGGGTAGTCGTCGTAGCTGAAGTTGAAGCTGCTGTTGTCATGGTAGTAGTATTCATCGCCCACTGGATTATCCATGCTAATCTGATAAAGTTGTGAGGGAAGACATTTTGGATTACTCGTCTTTATAGCTCTCCTCGTGCCACACGTGTTGAGTAAATTTGGAGTAAAGTAAGTTAGTACTCGGTTAACCAGAGGCAGAGTGAAGGTGATGTGAGTTAAGTAAATAAAAGTAAGATTCTCCACGCCTCTTAGTGCTCTGCCAACTATCCGCACTAGATCATGTCTGGCTTTGGACCAAACCAACATGATACCAGAACTTCCAGGTTCTGTTCCATATAGATAAAAAACCTCATTCGTAATCTCACTGACATTGAACTACACTTAAATTGAAGCTTTTACAATATGTCATGTGGCTCAATTCATAAATCCGAATGCCGTTCAATCAAAACTTGCGACGCCTGAACGGCAGGTCACGTCACGCTGGGACTTCAGAGGCGAGGAGTTCATATCCCGGGAACTACACGTATTTTAATTTGAAGCAAACTGCTACAACAACGTAACACAACAGAATATGACTGAGGTCTGAGGTAACTGCAGGATTAATAGAAGAGCTATAACCACATTGGAATCATGTGGTCTGTTGCTCGTCACCCAAACCACTTATGTGGACATTTTCATCAAACTGAAACCAAATTTAAGATTAGTCATCAGAAAATTTTTTTTTAACAGGAACAGAAAAGACAAAGTTGGCAGATTGAAACTTTATATCTCATTTGACTGTAAACGTTCAGCTTGAACGACACTTTGTCCATTGGGAGAAACTAGGCAGCTTGATCATTTACTGTTAAGCCAATTGTAGACGTAGAGAGTGTCTGTATTTATTATTCTCATTTCAATAAAGATTTCCTCTGCACACTGAGCTCTAACTAGAGAAGGAAAACATGTCTCTTGTGTAAACCACTCCAACCTTTATCTATTTGTCCGGTTGTAGTCTCATTATTGTGTCTCGATGAAATCAGAGTGGACATCAGCTGTTAACATCTGGTGTGTTCTGACCTGCCCTCTTCCTCTCTGTTGCACCATCATCATCACAGAGATAAATAAGGTGTTGGTTCTCCCTCTCTGTAATGAAGGGTGGAGGAGGAGAGATTCCATAACGGCCACTTGTATAAACTATCAGATTCCCCTGGAGATCCCCCTGCTGACGTTTGTCCTCTGCAGAAATGAATTTACTGAAGAGAAGATGATAAACTTTTAAGCCTTCCCGTGTACATCACTGATTATTTAGCATTCTTTCTTCATCTGTGGCCGCATGAAACCAAGTTTTATATTCCTCCGTTACTTTATGGAAAAAGGGACCATGCACCAGTCCCTGCAGCGTGATGCATATTAAAGCATACAAATTTGTGCATATCTTAAATGACTGTATTGATTTGAATATATGTAGGGTAACAGTCCCACTATTGGATTATTCGATTATTATTAATGAAGCGGGTTAGTAGACATTTACTGGTGTAGCTAGTTCTTTTGTGTTGAGAAATCAATTTCTATCGTATTTCATAGACTCATCAAATGTTTCTTTGTAAAATATTAATCAGAGAGTAAAACAATTTAATGCATTAGTAACAATAATCCTGTGATATTATATGTAAAGCAGCATGTTATTATGATAGTATAATCATACGTATCAACATGTGCTGTTACACTCTCTATTTGTGAAATACTTTTACTTGTGTAAGGGTACATCAGAATTATAAAGTATTTTCAGATACACCCGATTAACAGTAAAACATACTATTTATATATACTATAAGTATATAAATTAAAGAAACAGTCGCTGTTCTCTATGTTAAATCCCAGTGTTCGTACAAGCAGGTATTTGAAGAGTTGGTGGAGCATCAGGAATCAAAAGCAGAATTTAAAAACGAACCTGAAACCAAACTGCAGGAAAGATGAAGCAGCACGTACTGTCTGATACTCACTGTGTTTCATTCACCTCTCAGTCCTGTGTGTCTACCCGATGCACAACAGATCAAATACTTTGTTATGTGTCGGCATTGGTTCTGTGCAGCAGAGTCTGTTGTGAATCAGCTGAGTGGGCGGGAGGTGAGGAAAGCTGGCTTTATGCTTTTTGTCTGCTACAGTGGAAACGCTGATTAATGCACGATCAACACTTCATCAAGTACTT
Organism: Platichthys flesus; assembly: GCF_949316205.1. NCBI lineage: Eukaryota > Metazoa > Chordata > Actinopteri > Pleuronectiformes > Pleuronectidae > Platichthys > Platichthys flesus. The sequence goes on along the minus strand of NC_084958.1, from coordinate 18,642,584 downwards.
TACAGTTTTGAGGGACTTACATTTAATGTTTTCACTTAATACCATGTATTACTTAATTTCAGAGGGAAATATTGTACTTTTTACTCCACTTTAATTCATATCAATGACTAAAACCACATCAAAAAATTCATTAATTTCATATAAATATATAAATAAAGCTCCTATAATTTATTAGGATGCATAACAAAGCACAAAGTGTATTATTGCTGTTAAAATAAATCAAAGCTGTGACTCCACCTTGTGGTCACATTATGCCAAACATTACGAAACAGTTAATGAGATTATTTTCATGAACTGCAGCAGCAGCAGCTGTATCTCTGAAGGCTCAAATGTTTCGTTTTAATTAGATGACTTCAAACTGTTTTAATTATTGATATAGAAAACAAGTCACTCAGGAATAGTAAAAAGTTCCCTACGTCTCATTTCCATGTGTATAGTGTGTATTTAGGACGTAGTTAAGTTTCCTACAGCACAGCTCCCTCTGTTGGTTAATGTTTACCTTTTTTTTTTTAATCGAGTTTTGATTATTCAAATTCTCCATTTAGAAAACAATGTTAAAAGAAGCAAAAATTATTTTCACCTCAAATGAGTGTGTGTCAAACAGAAAACCACACATGTCAATATCTGATAGCGTTTAGTTTTATTTTGTATTAATACAAGAAAAAAAATTGTTCTGTGAGACAGACGATTTGTAATAGAGATGTCATAGCATGGCAGTTACTGCAAATCTTGTTTGATGGACAGCTCAAGTGGTACTACTGGTTTCTCTGCAGGACGTAGGATCATCTCAAGGTCCACCTTCTCCGTAGGATCGGGGTGCTAAACAGCAGGAGAGAAAGAGATGCACAATTATTTATCAAACAACAAACCACTTCGTCAGTTGTTTAATCTTCTCATCAAAAGATAGTTTCTTAATATATTGCATAAATCACAGGAGACGGAAAAAAACAAACATAAATCAAGTTTACCTTTAGCCCAAGGCCACATGCTTGAGGAAAGATAAGACAAACAAATTTCTGTTTTCCATTTCCTACCGGTCCTTTCTGTAACAAAAATAGAAAAGAAACATATTATTATCATTATCATTATTATTAAACATCATTTATACAATCATCTCCTTTAACTGAGCTACCTTTTTGCATAACAAACATGTAGGATCTCTCTCTCTCTGCACTTTAACATTGTGATGAGAAAACACCATACGAATCATGGACCTTCTTGCAAAACTAGAGAAGCTCCTCGTCCGTCATCTTACCTGAGGAGGAAGAGGCTGTCTGAGATCAGCTGTCTCCAGATCAGCTGTCTCCAGATAAGCTGTCTTCAGAGCGGCTGCATCAGAGGAAGTGAAGGCTGTGATGAGCAGGAAAACCTGCAGACACAACACGGCCAGCAGTAACTTTTTGTCCATGACTGATAAACTGAAGCGTCTGATGCAGCTGGGAATCAAACACACTCTTTATAGTCACTGCCCAACAACGACTTTCATGTGAACAAAGAGGATCCAGGAATGGAATAACACAACATTATGTCATCATCAAGATTACACAATTTATGATTCCGAAGTTGCACAATCATATAACACCACACCTGTATAGTAGAAAACAAGATATTGCCTAGTTTAACTTGATTAAAAAAAACATGTTAAATTAAAATGTTTAAAAGCACAGAAATCACTCACATTAAGCAGCAAATTTAATGAGTAATTAGTTATATCAAGTTATTGATTTAAAATATATTTATGTTTAATTGTTCAACCTTTTGTGTAAATGGTTTAAATGCAAATGTAATAATAAAAAGATCTCCTTCCTGGGATGACCATTGGAAATTTACAGATGCTACAAATTCAGTGATGCGTGCATCAGATAATTGTTGTGCGATCCTCTATGTATTTTATATTCGTCTCTATATTTAAATAGGTAAAATGAAAGAATATATATCATTTGTGGAGGGTTTCCAGTTTTGAACTGAGCAGCTCCCAGTTCGGTTAATATCATGGATGGATTACTTCATACGTCTTACATGCTATGATTGCATTATTGGTATTTAGTATATTGTGGCATTTAGCGTTGGGTGTTATATGTGCAGAGTGTTAATATCTGTCGTGATAGAAAGGAAAGAGCCTGATAGCTTCTTTTCATCTACTGAAGGAAAAACCATCTGACTATTCCTGACTGAAACAAGTCAGTCAGGAATAGTAAAAAGTTCACTACGTTTCAATTGCATGTGTATAGTGTGACATGTAGGATGTAGTTTAGTATCTAACAGGACAGCTGCCTCTGTTGGTTAATGTTAAATTATTGTTTTTTTTAAAGTGAGTTTTGATTATTCAAATTCTCCATTTAGAAAACACTTGTTAGAAGAAGCTAAAATTATTTTAACCTCAGATGAGTGTGAGACAAACAGAACACCACAAATGTCAATATCTGATTACCTTTTTTTATTTTGCATTAACAGAAAAAAAAAGCTCTCTCTCTCTCTCTCTCTCTCTCTGCACTCTAACAGCGTAATGAGAAAACACCATACGAATCATGCACCTTCTTGCGAGGAGGACGCTGTCTGAGATCAGCTGTCTCCAGATCAGCTGTCTCCAGAGCGGCTGCATCAGAGGAAGTGAAGGTCGTGATGAGCAGGAAAACCTGCAGACACAACACGGCCAGCAGTAACTTTTTGTCCATGACTGATAAACTGAAGCGTCTGATGCAGCTGGGAATCAAACACACTCTTTATAGTCACTGCCCAACAACAACTTCCATGTGAACAAAGAGGAACACAACATTATGTCATCAGCAAGATTTCACTATTTATTAAGCTGAACCTTCACAATCATATTACGCAAAAAAATATGTTAAATTGTAATGTCTATAAGCACGGAAATGCAACTTAACTTAGAGGTGATGAAATTGAACTGATCTCATTAAGCAGCACAGAGGTGGTGAAGACCTCCGCAAGCATCGGGGGTCAGAGCTGAGGTAGTTGGATTCCAGCTTGTCCCTGAAGTCTCTTTCTCCATCTCTGATGGCCCTCCATAGGTCACATCTGGACTTCCTCAAAGCCTCTGGGTCACCAGATTTATAGGCAGAGGACCCTGCTCTGAGCTTGGCACGGACATTGCCATTTACCCAGGGCTTTTGGTTTGGAAAAGTCCTGACTCTGACCCTAGGGACGACATCATCGATGCATTTGGAGATATATGAAGAGACAGTGTCTGTGTATAAGTTAATGTCCCCATCAGCTGCAACACAGAACATCTGCCAATCCAATCTTTCAAAGCAGACCTGGAGAGTGCTAATGGATTCAGCACTCCAGCGTTGAACTGCCTGAAAACCGTTTTTTCCTGTTTTAGGCGTTGTCTGTAAATTGGGATGAGCATAATGGAAGCGTGATCCGACTTCCCAAAAGCGGGGCTGGGGAGGGGTTTGTAGCTGTAAAAGAGAAACAACCGACCCGGAGACACAAACAAAGAACACAAACTGATGAAAAAAGACCCCAAAGAGACAAGTGGCAGATTATTTGTATTTGCGTGATGTGACGTCAGTGTGTGGTCTTCAACAGAAACACATCATACAAGTAGGCACTCGATTACTCACTAACACTGCAACTGTGGGCATTGGGACAGATCCTGTCTGGTTCTGTCATCAACAAGAGGTGGAGGCAGAGCAACACTTCCTACAAGGAACCACACACATTTGGATGTGGACTAGAAAAGAGAAATTACTCGTGGTTTTAGGTCTTTGGGCCTCAAGCAAAACTAAAGTAAAACCTTTTGGGAGCATCTGGATTATGATTATATTTGATTTTTTTGTAAATGTGTGAGTAGAAACTTCTTCACTGTAAAATACACATGTTCTTTGGGTTTCAGGCTGTTAATGCATCAAACTTCCTGATTATTGAAGAGTTTATATTGTCTTGTTTGAGCACTCTGGATTTGCCCTATTATTGCCTTTACTAAAGTGATCAGGCCTCTTTTCATCAACAACGTACATTTTCATTGCACGAAAAAGGTGATAGAGCAGAGGAAAGGTCATGGTAGAGCAACAGCATTCAACTCTTACCAAGCAACAGCGCCCTCTGCAGCCATAAATTAATCATTAGTAATGTTACTCAGTCGTATCAAAGGTTTTATAGCAGGGTAGTTGCCTGATGCTGTTGATGCAGCAGCATTCTCCCTGTTCCAAGTCACAGAACCATCAAACCAATTGTGAAGATGTTATTTTAAATTGAAAAGGTCAAAAACACAATTCCCTGGGGCCTGACGAGGCCGGGACATAGACATATCATCTCCTTGTTGTTCATGTCGCAAGTCAACAACAATAACGTGAAATATATTTAGTTAATATGAATGTTTTTTTAAATTATATCTAATATGAGCCAGTTATGGCCTTTAATTTTCATATTTTCATAGAAAACATATCCGTGATAACCCATTCCATTACACACAACCACACACACACACACACGCACACACACAGCAGCATCAGCCTGTATCTCTGAAGGCTCAAATGTTTCGTTTTAATTGGATGACGTCAAACTGTTTTACTTATTGATATAGAAACAAGTCACTCAGGAATAGTAAAAAGTTCCCTACGTTTCATTTAGATGTGTATAGTGTGTTATTTAGGATGCAGTTTAGTATCCTACAGCACAGCTCTCTCTGTTGGTTAATGTTTACCTTTTTTTTTTGTGAGTTTTGATTATTCAAATTCTCCATTTAGAAAACAATGTTAGAAGAGGCAGAAATTATTTTCACCTCAAATGAGTGTGTGTCAAACAGAAAACCACACATGTCAATATCTGATAGCGGTCATTTTTATTTTGTATTAATACAAGAAAAAAAGATGTCATTGCAGGGCAGTTACTGCAAAGCTTGTTTGATGGACAGCTCAAGTGGTACTACTGGTTTCCATGACACTGATCAGTGAGGTTTCTATTCATGACGTAGGATCGTCTCAAGGTCCACCTTCTCCATAGGCTTTGGAGGCTAAAGAGCAGGAGAGAAAGAAATGCACAAATATTTATCAAACAACAAACCACTTCCTCAGTTGTTATTAATCTTCTCATCAAAAGATTGTTTCTTAATATATTGCACAAAACACAGGAGACGGAAAAAACAAACTTAAATCAAGTTTACCTTTGGCATAAAGGTACATGCTCGAGGAAAGCGAAGACAAAAAAATTTCAGTTTTCCACCCTTTCCATGTCCTACCGGTCCTTTCTGTAACAAAAATAGAAAAGAAACATGTTATTATCATTATCATTATTATTAAACATCATTTATACAATCATCTCCTTTAACTGAGCTACCTTTTTGCATAACAAACATGTAGGATCTCTCTCTCTCTGCACTCTAACAGTCTGATGAGAAAACACCATACAAATCATGGACCTTCTTGCAAAACTAGAGAAGCTCTTCGTCCGTCATCTTACCTGAGGAGGAGTAGGCTGTCTGAGATCAGCTGTCTCCAGATCAGCTTTCTTCAGAGCGGCTGCATCAGAGGAAGTGAAGGCTGTGATGAGCAGGAAAACCTGCAGACACAACACGGCCAGCAGTAACTTTTTGTCCATGACTGATAAACTGAAGCGTCTGATGCAGCTGGGAATCAAACACACTCTTTATAGTCACTGCCCAACAACGACTTTCATGTGAACAAAGAGGAACCAGCAACGCAATAACACAACATTATGTCATCAGCAAGATTACACAATTTATAATTCCGAAGTTGCACAATCATATAACACCACACCTGTATAGTAGAAAAACAAGATATTGCCCAGTTTAACTTGATTAAAAAAACGTATCAAATTAAAATGTTTAAAAGCTCAGAAATCACTCACATTAAGCAGCAAATTGAAAGAGTGATTAGTTATATCCAGTCATTGATTTAAAATATATGTATTTTTGAATTGTTCAACCTTTTGTGTAAATGATTTAAATGCAAATGTAATGATAAATATTAAATAGATCTCCTTCCAGGGATGAACATTGGAAATTAATAGATGCTACAGATTCAGTGATGCGTTGCATCAGAAAATTACTGTGCAATTCTCTATGTATTTTATTCGTCTCTATATTAAAATAGGTAAAATGAAAGAATACATATCATCTGTGGAGGGTTTCCAATTTTGAACTGAGCAGCTCCCAGTTAGGTTAATATCATGTCTGGATTACTTCATACTTCAATGATCGCATATTGGTATTTAGTATATTGTGTTATTTAGCGTTTGGTATTATATGTGCAGAGTGTAAGTATCTGTCGTGATAGAAAGGAAAGAGCCTGATAGCTTATTTTCATCTACTGAAGGAAAAAAACGACTATTCCTGACTGAAACAAGTGAGTCAGGAATAGTAAAAAGTTCTCTACGTTTCAATTACATGTGTATAGTGTGAAATTGAGAATGTAGTTTAGTATCCTGCAGGACAGCCCCCTCTGTTGGTTAATGTTTAACTTGTATTTTTTAAAGTGAGTTTGGAGTATTCAAATTCTCCACTTAGAAAACACTTGTTAGAAGAAGCAGAAACTATTTTAACCTCAAATGAGTGTGTGTCAAACAGAAAATCAAACATGTCAATACATGATTACATTTTTTTATTTTGCTTTAAAAAAAAAAAAGTATTGATTCTTTGAGACAGACAATTGGCAATATTGATTTCATAGCAGGGCAGTTACTGCAAAGCTTGTGTGATGGACAGATCAAGTGGTACTACTGGTTTCCATCACACTGATCACTGAGATTTCTGTGCACGACGAAGGATCGTTCCAATATTCTCAGAAGGTCGGCGGAACTAAACAGCAGGAGAGAAAGCGAGGCACAATCATTTATCAAACAACAAACCACTGCGTCAGTTGTTATAATCTTCTCATCAAAAGGTAGTTTCTGAAGATATTGCACAAACAAAGGAGATGAATTTTTTTTTTTTTACCCCTGTCCCAGGGCCACATGCTCCAGGAAAGCTAATACATCCAGGTTTCATTTTTTTCTCGGATTTATTTTCCCTTTGATATCTTCCCGGTCTTCTCTGTAACAAAACGAGAAAAGTAATAGAGCATCATTATTCACAGAAAACCATCTCCTTCACCTGAGCTACACTTTTGCTTTTCAAACATGTAGGATTGCTTGGCCTTGGAAGAGTTGTGTTCTCTGCTGAGTGACGTTTAAAAAAAAACTAAACGACTAAAATTTCAAACAGGATCAAAAGTTTTGCTCTTGCAGCTCTCTCTCTGTCTCTCTCTCTTTCTCTCTCTCTCTCTCTCTCTCTCTCTCTCTCTCTCTCTCTCTGCACTCTAACAATGTGATGACAAAACATCATACGAATCATGGACCTTCTTACAAAACTAGAGAAGCTCCTCGTCCATCATTGTACCTGATCAGGATGAGGAGGCTGTCTGAGATCAGCTATCTCAAGATCAGCTATCTCCAGATCAGCTGTCTCCAGGTCAGCTGCATCAGAGGAAGTGAAGGTCGTGATGAGCAGGAAAACGGCCAGCAGTAACTTTTTGTCCATGACTGATAAACTGAAGCGTCTGATGCAGCTGGGAATCAAACACACTCTTTATAGTCACTGCCCAACAACAACTTCCATGTGAACAAAGAGGAACCTAACGCAATAACACAACATTATTTCATCAGCAAGATTTCACTATATATTAAGCTGAACTTTCACAATCATATTACGCAAAAAAATATGTTAAATTAAAATGTCTAAAAGCAAGGAAATACAACTTAACTTAGAAGTGATGACATTTAACATATCACATTAAGCAACACATTTAACGAGTGATGAATTTTATCCAGTAATTGATTTAAAAACCTTTTGTGTAAATGGTTTGAATGTAATAATTTATATGAAATATATCTCCCTCCAGGGATGAACATTGGGAATTAACAGATGCTACAAATTCAGTGATTCATTGCATCAGATAATTGCTGTGCAATCCTTTATGTATTTCATTCTTTCCTATATTAAAATAGGTAAAATGAAAGAACACATATCATTTGTGGAGGGTTTCCAGTTTTGAACTGAGCAGCTCCCAGTTAGGTCAATATCAAGAAAAATTGATGAATAAAAAACTCACACACAGACTATGGTTTAAAATCAGTTAACCAGAAATTTGATTGTAATTCAAAAATAGATGTAGCAATCTGTCTTACTTCATCTGTCTTACTTAATGATACAATTTCTGAGAAACTGGTCCACTCTGCCCCTTAACTTGCAAAACATTATACATGGATGGATTACTTCATACGTCTTACAAGAAATGATTGCATATTGGTATTTAGTATATAGTGGCATTAAGCGTTTGGTAACATATGTGCAGAGTGTTAATATCTGTCATGATAGAAAGGAAAGAGCCTGATAGCTTTTTTTCATCTACTGAAGGAAAAAAACGACTATTCCTGACTGAAACAAGTGAGTCAGAAATAGTAAAAGTTCACCACTTCTCATTTACATGTGTATAGTGTTAAATTTAGGATGTAGTTTAGTATCCTGCAGGACAGCCCCCTCTGTTGGTTAATGTTTAACTTATATTTTTTAAAGTGAGTTTGGAGTATTCAAATTCTCCACTTAGAAAACACTTGTTAGAAGAAGCAGAAATTTTTTTAACCTCAAATGAGTGTGTGTCAAACAGAAAACCAAACATGTCAATACATGATTACATTTTTTTATTTTGCATTAAAAAAAAAAAAGTATTTGTACTGTGAGACAGACAATTGGTAATATTGATTTCATAGCAGGGCAGTTACTGCAAAGCTTGTGTGACGGACAGATCAAGTGTTACTACTGGTTTCTATCACACTGATCATTGAGATTTCTGTGCACGACGAAGGATCGTTCCAATATTCTCAGAAGGTAGGCGGAACTAAACAGCAGGAGAGAAAGACATGCACAATCATTTATCAAACAACAAAGCACTGCGTAGGTTTTTATAATCTTCTCATCAAAAGGTAGTTTCTGAAGATATTACACAAAACACATGAGATGGAAAAAACTAAAATAAAACAAGTTTACCCCTAGCCCAGGGCTACATGCTCCACGAAAGCGAAGACATCCTCTGCGTTTCCATTTTTTCTTGCTATTTTTTCCCTTTCGATATCTTCCCGGTCTTCTCTGTAACAAAGAGAGAAAAGTAATAAAGCATCATTATTCACAGAAAACCATCTCCTTCAACTGAGCTACACTTTTGCTTTTCAAACATGTAGGATTGCTTGGCCTTGTCAGAGTTGTGTTCTCTGCTGAGTGACATTTAAAAAAAAACTAAACGACTAAAATTTCAAACAGGATCAAAAGTTTTGCTCTTGCAGCTCTCTTTCTCTCTCTCTCTCTCTCTCTCTCTCTCTCTCTCTCTCTCTCTCTCTCTCTCTCTCTCTGCACTCTAACAATGTGATGACAAAACACCATATAAATCATGGACCTTCTTACAAAACTAGAGAAGCTGCTCGTCCATCATCGTACCTGATCAGGATGAGGAGGCTGTCTGAGATCAGCTATCTCCAGATCAGCTGTCTTCAGAGCGGCTGCATCAGAGGAAGTGAAGGTCGTGATGAGCAGGAAAACCTGCAGACACAAAACGGCCAGCAGTAACTTTTTGTCCATGAATGATAAACTGAAGCGTCTGATGCAGCTGGGAATCAAACACAGTCTTTATAGTAACTGCCAAACAACGACTTCCATGTGAATAAAGAGGAACCAGCAACACAATAACACAACATTATTTCATCAGCAAAATTACACAAATTATAAATCCTAAGTTTCACAATCATATAACACCACACTGCATAGTAGAAAAACAAGCTATTGCCTAAATTACCTTCATTTAAAAAAATATGTTAATTCAAATGTTTAAAAGCACAGAAATCACTCACATTAAGCAGCAAATTAAATGAGTGATTAGTTATATCCAGTAATTTATTTAAAATATACATATTATGTAGTTGTTCAACCTTTTGTGTAAATGGTTTTAATGCAAATGTTTTATGAAATTGATCTCCCTCCAGGGATGAACATTGGAAATTTACAGATGCTACAAATTCAGTGATTCATTGCATTAGATAATTGCTGTGCAATCCTCTATGTATTTCATTCTTCCCTATATTAAAATAGGTAAAATGAAAGAATACATATCATTTGTGGAGGTTTCCAGTTTTGAACTGAGCAGCTCCCAGTTAGGTCAATATCAAGATAAATTGATGAATAAAAAACTCACACACAGACTATGGTTTAAAATCAGTTAACCAGAAAATGTATTGTAATTCAAAAATAGATGTAGCAACCTGAAACAAGTCAGTCAGGAATAGTAAAAGTTCACTACGTTTCATTTAGATGTGTATAGCGTGAAATTTAGGATATAGTTTAGGTTTCCACAGGACAGCTCCCTCTGTTGGTTAATATTTAACTCATTGTTTTCTTTAAAGGGAGTTGGGGTTATTCTTATTCTCAATTAAGAAAACACTTGTTAGAAGAAGCAGAAATTATTTAACCTCAAATGAGTGTGTGACAAACAGAAAACCACACATGGCAATAATATCTGATTACGTTTTTTTATTTGGCATTAATGGGGGAAAAAAAGTATTTGTTCTGTGAGACAGAAGATTGGTAATATAGATTTCATCGCATGGCAGTTACTGCAAAGCTTGTTTGATGGACAGATCAAGTGGTATGACTGGTTACCATCAGACTGATCATTGAGATTTCCCTGCATGACGTAGGATCGTTCCAATATTCTCCTGAGGATCAGGGCGCTAAATAGCAGTAGAGAAAGAGATGCACAATTATTTATCAAACAACAAACCACTGCGTCAGTTGTTATTAATCTTCTCATCAAAAGGTAGTTTCTGAAGATATTGCACAAAACACAGGAGATGGAAAAAGCGAAAACATAAAACAAGTTTACCTCTGGCAAAAGGCTACATACTCGAGGAAAGCGAAGACATATAGGTTTCCATTTCCCATCCTTTCCATTTCTTCCCGGTCTTCTCTGTTACAAAAATAGAAAAGAAACAGAGCATTATTATCTTTAGTATTAAAAAATCATACAAACAATCATCTCCTTTGACTGAGCTACATTTTTGGATAACAAACATGTAGGATTGCTTGGCATGAAGAGTTGTGTGTTCTGCTGAGGGATGTTTAAAAAAAAAAATCACAAGAATGTCAAACAGGATCAAAAGTTTCGCTCTTGCAGCTGTCTCTCTCTCTCTCTCTCTCTCTCTCTCTGTCTGCACTCTAACAGTCTGATGAGAAAACACCATATAAATCATGGACCTTCTTACAAAACTAGAGAAGCTGCTCGTCTATCATCTTACCTGAGGACGAGGAGTAGGCTGTCTGAGATCAGCTGTCTCCAGATCAGCTGTCTTCAGAGCGGCTGCATCAGAGGAAGTGAAGGTCGTGATGAGCAGGAAAACCTGCAGACACAACACGGCCAGCAGTAACTTTTTGTCCATGACTGATAAACTGAAGCGTCTGATGCAGCTGGGAATCAAACACAGTCTTTATAGTCACTGCCAAACAACGACTTCCATGTGAATAAAGAGGAACCAGCAACACAATAACACAACATTATTTCATCAGCAAGATGACACAATTTATTAAGCTAAACTTTCACAAAAAAACATGTTAAAGAAAAATGTCTTAGAGCACGGAAATGCAACTTAACTTAGAAGTGATGACATTTAACAGATCACATTAAGCAGCACATTTAACGAGTGATTATTTATATCCAGTAATTAATAAAAAAAAAGTAGTGTAAATAGTTTAAATGCAAATGTAATAATACATGTTTAAATAGATCTCCTTCCAGGGATGAACATTGGAAATGAATAGATGCAACAAATTCAGTTATTCGTTGCATCAGATAATTGTTGTGCAATCCTCTATGTATTTCATTTGTCTCTATATTAAAATGAGTAAGGTTAATATCAAGTTATATTGTTGAATAAAAAACTCACACAAATACTATGGTTTAAAATCAGTTAACCAGAAATTTGATTGTAATTCAAAAATAGATGTAACAATCTGTCTTACTTCATCTGTCTTACTTAATGATAACATTTCTGAGAAACTGTTCCCCTCTCCCCCTTAACTAACCTACTTCATACGTCTTACATGCAATGATTGCATATTGGTATTTAGTATATTGTGGCATTTAGCGTTTGGTGCTATATGTGCAGAGTGTTAGTATCTGTCGTGATAGAAAGGAAAGAGCCTGATAGCTTCTTTTCATCTACTGAAGGAAAAACTGACGGCCAGTCACACAACACTAAAAATGACAAAGAACGGCAACAAGAGACACAAACAAAGACCACAAACTGATAACTCAATGACTCACTGACACTGAAGAGCTATTGAGCAACAGTTGCGAAACCGGGATGTAGACTTGTCATCTCCGTCTTGTTCATGGCTGCATGTCAAGTTTCAGAAGATTTTATTGTAGAACAAAGACAAAGTTAGCAATTTCTTCATCATGGCCCTCAAAGCTTACTCACATTAAATATTATTTTGGTAAAATCCTTGAAAGGTGACACAGATATCTCACCACTATCTCATTCATGGTGACCTCTGCTCTCTGCATGTCAAGTTTCAGAAGATAAAAAGCAAAGTTGGCTCTTTATCATTAGCACTCAAAACTTGCTCATATTCCATTTTGTTTTCTAATTCTAGTGTAAAATCTTCTGAAACTTGACATGCAGACAGTGAAAGTCACCACGAAGAACAATGACCTGAAAAATATTTGGAAAATATGAATGTTTTTTTTTTATTATATCTAATATGAGCCACTTATGGCCTTCAATAACATATCCATGATATTCCATTTCATGATACTTGTTAATTTCTCTTGTGGAAATTCAATTAATCGTCCATAATAAACGTCATTAAGCTTTAAACGTTTGTCTCCGGCCATGATATGTACCGTAAGACATGAAGTAGACGCACATCAAATTTCAAAGTGCGTTTGGTGACCGTGTTTTAACAAACCACGGACCTCATGGTTCTGGGATGTGTCCAGCGGAGAAACAGTGAAGTTAATCAGGAACCAGCTTCATCATGGTTTTCTCTCAGGATGATAAGCTGCTGCTGACAAACATACACACACACACACACACACACACACACACACACACACACACACACACACACAAACCCACACACACACACACACGCACACACAAACACACACGCACACACACACACACACACACACACATTTCGAAACAAATAATGAGATTATTTTCATGAACTACAGCAGCAGCTGTATCTCTGAAGACTAAAATGTTAAGTTTTAATTAGATGATATAAAACTGTCTAATTATTGATTTGGAAACAAGTCAGTCAGGAATAGAAAGAAGTTCCATACGTTTCATTTACATTTGTATAGTGTGGAATTTAGGATATAGTTTAGTTTCCTATAGGACACCTCCCTCTGTTGGTTAATGTTTAACTTTTTTAAAGTGAGTTTGAATTTTTCAAATTCTCCATTTAGAAAATAATTTTTAGAAGAAGCAGAAATTATTTAACCTCAAATGAGTGTGTGTCAAACAGAAAACCACACATGGCAATATCTGATCAAAGTTGTTTTATTTTGCATTAACAGAAAAGAAAAGTATCGGTTCTGTGAGACAGACGATTGGTATTATAGATGTCATATCAGGGCAATTACTGCAAAGCTTGTTTGATGGACAGTGCCAGTGGTACTACTGGTTTCCATCACACTGATCACTGAGCTCTCTCTTCAGGACCTAGGGTCGTTTCAGTATTCTTCCAAGGAAGGTTACCCTGAACAGCAGGAGAGAAAGATATGAACGATTATTTATCAAACAACAAACCACTGCATCAGTTATTATAATCTTCTCATCAAATGGTAGTTTCTAAATATATTACACAAAAAAACAAGAGATGGAAAAAAAACAATATAAAACAAGTTTACCCCTGGCGCAATGCCACATGCTCCAGGAAAGCGAAGACATCCTCCAGGTTTCTTTATTTCCTTGTTTTCATTTTCCCTTCGATATCTTCCCGTTCTTCTCTTTAACAGTAAGCGGAAAGTAAAAGAGCATTACTATTCACAGAAAGTCATTTCCTTTAACTGAGCCACATTTTTTGCATGTAATTTTAATTTCTTGAGGGGTGAACAAACATGTAGGATTGCTTGGCTTTTGAAGAGTTGTGTGCATCTTACCTGAGGAGGAGGCGGCTGTCTGAGATCAGCTGTCTCCAGATCAGCTGCATCAGTGGAAGTGAAGGTCGTGAGGAGCAGGAAAACCTGCAGACACAACACGGCCAGCAGTAACTTTTTGTCCATGACTGATAAACTGAAGCGTCTGATGCAGCTGGGAATCACACACACTCTTTATAGTCACTGCCCAACAACGACTTCAATGTGAACAAGGAGGAACCAGCAACGCAATAACACAACATTGTTTCATCAGCAAGATTACACAATTTATTAATCTAAAGTTTCACAATCATATTACGCAAAAAATATGTTAAATTAAAAATATCTAAAGCACGGAAATGCAACTTGACTTAGAATTGATGACATTTAACACATCAAATTAAGCAGGGCATTTAATGAGTGACTCATTGTATCCAGTAATTGATTTAAAAAAAAAATTGTGTTGCTTTAAATGCTTTAAATGCAAATGTAATAATAAATAGGAAATAGATCTGGTTCCATTGATGAACATTGGAAATGAATAAATGCTGCAAATTCTGTGATTCATTGCATCAGATAATTATGTGCAATCCTCTGTGTATTTCATTCATCCCTATATTAAAATAGATAAAATGAAAGAATATATTTCATGTGTGAAGGGTTTCCAGTTTTGAACTGAGCAGCTCCCAGTTCGATTAATATCATGGATGGATTACTTCATAAGTCTTACATGCAATGATTGCATATTGGTATTGAGTATATTGTGGCATTTAGCGTTTGGTGTTATATGTGCAGAGTGTTAGTATCTGTCGTGATAGAAAGGAAAGAGCCTGATAGCTTCTTTTCATCTACTGAAGGAAAAACTGACGGCCAGTCACACAACACTAAAAATGACAAAGAACGGCAACAAGAGACACAAACAAAGACCACAAACTGATAACTCAATGACTCACTGACACTGAAGAGCTATTGAGCAACAGTTGCGAAACCGGGATGTAGACTTGTCATTAAATATTATTTTTGGTCAAATCCTTGAAAGGTGACACAGATATTTCACCACTCTCTCGTTCATGGTGACCTCCGCTCTCTGCATGTCGAGTTTCAGAAGATAAAAGGCAAAGTTGGCTACTTTTTCATTTGCGCTCAAAACTTGCTCATTTAAGTTTTTATATTCTAGGGTGAAATCTTCTGAAACTTGACATGCAGACAGTGAAAGTCACCACGTAGAACAATGAAATGAAATATATTTAGTAAATATGAATGTTTTTTTAATTTATATCTAATATGAGCCACTTGTGGCCTTCAAATTGCATAAAAAACACATTCTTTATATTCCATTTCATGATACTTGCACATTTCTTGTGTAGAAATAAGCTTTAAACGTTTGTCTGAGGCCCTGACATTTACCGTAAGACATGAAATAGACACGCATCAATGCGGCTGGTGACCGTGTTTTCAGAATCCACGGACCTCACGGCTCTGGGATGTGTCCAGCGGAGAAACAGTGAAGTTAATCAGGAACCAGCTTCATCGTGGTTTTCTCTAAGGATGATAAGCTGCTGCTGACCCCCCCCCCCCCCCCCACACACACACACACACATTCTGCTGGAGAGGATCCTGACATCGTATCTGGGTTATTGGGCAGTGAGTCGCTTACAATCTACACAAGGATTTAACGTGTTTCTCCTCCTCGGTGAAGGTGCAGCGGAGATCATGGTTTAAACCCGCAGGAGCAACGGAGGCAGAGATCAGTGAGTTTAACTACAATCTTATATAAAACTACTTTAAAAGAAAATACTCAGATGGAGGCTTCTGCAGTCTGGTGTGATTTTGCATATCGTGCATGTGTGTGTGCGTGTGCTCGTTATTTTTGCCTCTTCAGGAACTTTTCCAGTGTTAACTCAGTCTATAACCAAAGCCGGGTTAAGGTTCTGCGTGAAGTTGGTCATGGTCAGGGTTAGGTTATCCCAAATGAATGGATGGATGCATATGTGTGTGTGTGTTTGTTTGTGTGTGTGTGTGTGTGTGTGTGTGTGTGTTTGTGTGTATAATAACGGTCTTTTTCAGATTTTTGTTCTCGCCATGATAGAGTTTGATCTTTATTTAACTTCCCAGTAAAATTACTTAAAACAACTGATGCAAAAAAACTTATTGCACTTTTAAAACCTCTGATCCATATTCTCACTCTGTTTCCAGCACCACATCGATTAACACTGATAAACTTTCTTTTCACATGTTTGTTTTTTTTAAAGTTGGATTCAACTTTGAGTCCTGCAGAGAAAGACTGAGTTCCTGCTCAGGAATGCTGTTACAGAAATCCCAAATCCTGCCGGCTGTTAATTCCCCTGCTCTACTTGTGTAAGGGGCTTGAGTTTGCAGAGCTCACACAGTTCAGGACTGGGTTTTGAATCTGAGCTGCACGGTGGAGTCAGGGCTGACGCATGTGTCCTGCATGTCGTAAATTCAGTCAACAAGATACCCTAACCCAAACTTCCATAGAGAGGAACACAGCAGTGGCACGCCTGTGAACTTTTCATGTTTTATGTAATGATACTATTTGTTTTTTAATGTAAGTTAATTTGTGTTGTATTTTATTTCTGTCTCAAAAATGCTTCATCAGAGCACATCAGGCACCTACAGGCATCAGTCTATACAAACCTTATGCGATTATCCTGTTACTGCACTGTGTCATATATCACATCATTAGATGCTTTAAGAGGTTAAAGTATTAATTAAACTATGTCCAGAAACGGAATACTCCTGCACAGTAATACTTACGTCCTTAATATTTCATGTTATGTTGTATTATATAACCTGATCATATTTTTAAATGTCCTAATCTGAAAATAGTAATTATATCTGCTGGAAAAATGTAATTTAATGGAGTAAAGATATTTTTCTCTCAAATGTGGTGGGACTTAAATATCAAGAAGCATAAAAGGAATTAATCACGCCAAGTATAGGTATTACAAATAATACTATGTGAATATTTGTCACAATAATCTTAGTTCTGTATAATTTTCTGCTCATCAGATGACAACAGCGAGCTCACTGATTGGTCACAGGGCCTGAGTGACAGCCAGACGTTTGCCTGCAATGGGTCGGAAGTTGGATTTGTCGGGTCTGACGGACAACGAGGCGGAGCATGTGCTGCAGGTGGTGCAGAGGGACATGACGTTACGCAAGAAGGAGGAGAAGCGACTCAGGTGGGTTCAGACCACCGTGGCGAACGTGTCACAGGGTTGAGACCCATATGAACTGGCTGGCTTTTTTACACTCACTCTTAATGATCCTTACAATGTAACCCTTTGAGGACTGTCCTCTAAACACTGGGCAGGAAGGGAACGGCCCTTTCCTGTTGTACTCACAACAGCTTCCTCAGAACCAATCATGCCTTTGGAGCCCAAACATAATACACATGAACAGAAATACAAGAGGGAGACGCTAATGACGTGGGTTCAATAATAGACGGAAAGGATTTGTTTTCAGACATTAAGAATAACACAGTTAGCTCATTTCCTCCCGGCGCTCCTTCAACGTTAATCCTCCCCCACTGCTTTCATCGATCAGACCATCCAGTCAAATGATAAGTGGCTGTTTTAAGGTCAAATATTCAAGATCAAATAATCTGCTGTAATTTCCTGCAGCTTCTAATGCACCGGGCTTTAATGTGGAAATCTGTCGTCAGCTCCATTGTCTGCATTTTGAGCCACGGCACAACTCTGGGAACTTTATTTATACCAGTCTTGACAGAGCAGGTTCATCCCTTGAGTTTTTCATTATGATAATATAATATAATATAATATAATATAATATAAGTATGCCTGTCTGTGTTCTGCATTTCAAGCAGTAGATCATGAACACAGACACCAGTTTAATTTCATAATGGAGTCATTTAGCTGCCTGTGCGGGAACTGTTGGGTTTCTCAGTAAGTTCCTGACCTCACTCTGTGAAGTGTTTAGGTCGATCTTGTAGAAGGCCAATGTAAAAAAAAGTCAAAAGAAAGTGTGGAAGAATAATATAATGGTATTTTCACAATGCTCTTTGTGTTTCTTCAGACAGATACAGACCAAATGCTTTACTGTTAAAAAATGGTGAACTCTAGTGGACAATTAAAAATTCCAAATCCCATCAGTTCTACTAATGAGAGGCCAGTATAATGACCAGGCTGATTGTTTATTGCAGTTCACTCAGTTGTTAGTTTATTAGTTTGTTGTACGTAATAAACTACCACCTGAGTGTATCTGCAGTAAGTGATTATCAGCCAGTACTTCTGTCTGGTCCGTTTATTTCCCTCATATAAAAAATCCTGAATCATGTGGTTATAGCCTTGATCAGCTGTATTTTCAGGGGAGTTTCAAGATACTTTGGGGGCCCCTTGGAAAAAGGGACCTGGGGGGTCCTGCATTGTTTTTGGGGACTTGCAGTTCTCAGGGTTCGCCTCTCAGTTGCCTAACCTGTTGCAACGCCTCTGAGTAGAGGGCTAAAATCCTGCAGCCTCACACAACATGCAAGAGTTAGTGTACACCCATTTCATAACACATTTAGTTGATGACGGTGTGTGCATCTTGATGGAGAGACCTTTAAAACAACTTAAGATCCCTAACCCTCAGCTGACAGACAGCAATGAAACCATGACTGAAGTTATTCTACCAGAATCATTGCACAACCACAAGGTTTTTCCTGTGATACGACCGAGAGGGATTAAGTGGCGAGTGTTGCCATTTTCTCTCATTTCAACAAGTAAGGTGCTTATGAACAGCTAATCTGTTTACGAGGTATGAGGTGACACACGCTGACATTTCTCTGATGCTTCCAACCTGTTTCGGTTCAGGAAGTAGCCAAGAAGATAATTCCTAAGAGCTTGGATCTATTTTTCTATGATAATGTTTTCCTCAACAGCTACAATTACTAAAAGCTGTGGATGGAACACATTCACACCGTGTGTCTTTTTAAGCAGAGGTATACAGACACTTTAGGGACACGTACGGTTTTCTATCACATCTATCAGGTAAATCCCTGGTGTCACGCAGGCTGTGCTCCCTCGAGTTGTTAAGTGGGCTCCGACTTTATGAATCTCGCTTCTCGCTTTCTGCAGCGCCTCCCCCTGAGATGGAACTCAGCAGCCTCACAGAATGACAAACAGTGGTGACTGATAGACGGGAGCGTACATGTAGGAAAGCAATCAGAGTCTACAGATGTAGTCAGCGAAGGAATACAGACGAGTGTGTGAATTTTGCTTTTGCACAAGATGGGCTCCCCTGTTTCTGTTTCCCTGTCTTTTACACCCCATGAAATCAAAACTTATATCATGCCATTCAAAGTTGGTCCTGCCTTGTTCTTCCACTTCAGTCTCACTCTCGACAAAGGAAAATAACTCAGGATGAGATTAGCAGGATTTCTGTTTGGATCGAGCAGTGAAAAGGCTTTAAAACCCTGCAGCAAACAGTATATTTTAACAGATTATTCAGGTTATTCAAACAGCCAGGCTCAACTAATCTAAATATATAATCTTGATTACTGATATATATAATCTTGATTATATATATCAGTAATCTTGAGACAGTGTATGAGACATTTGGTGCAGCTTGATTTAATTTGAAGAGACTGTTTGGCCTTGATGGAGGAATGTGCTGGACTGTGTGTTATTCAAGTTTTAATTGATTCAAAAGCCAAATAAAATGTGGCATAAAATACATTTTGCCACTACTGTTACTACTACTACTACACCGAATGTGACTTTAGCCCAAGATACTTACTTTTTTGTTGTTGTTGTTAACTTTCTGGTTAAGCCTACAAACGAGGCGGGTTGTTGGCTGCCCACAGTCTCACGCTGCTGAAGAGAAGAACCGCTGGAGTATTTCACATTTCTCATAATAAACAACCGGATTGTATCATCCTAAACAGAAATAGAACTGAGCCCCATCTACACCACAAAATAAATAATGTGAGTACACATTAGCAGATGTCACAGAGGCTTATCACCAAGAGCCAGACTTTTTGTGAGGATTATTGCGTCTGACGCAGCTAGAAACCTGTTTATTCTGTGTTTCCGCCCGAAGCTAGAAAGCTCCTTTAGACGAGGGAGAGTGAGGACAGAGCTGCTGAACCTGGACAGTTTCATGTGTCCTCACACGCTTTGAGATGAAAGAAAAATGACTGTTGCTGCTGCTGCTGCTACTGCTCGTGTTTGCTCTGTCACCATTGTGGTTGTTGTTCATTGTGTAACTCTGCATGTTACTTCACTATCTTGTATTTGTGTGTGTGTGTGTGTGTGTGAAATGTTTCAGTGTTATTTATACCGTCCATTGAGTCGGAGTAATGGAGTGTGCTGCTGCGGTGAGAGAGCAGCCGTCTCTCTCTGTCAGACGGTCAGAAAAATGTGCCCTGGAGGTTAGGGCTGTTTGAGTCGCCTGCGTTAATGTTCAAGGACATGTGGCTTTTATAAGAGAATTTCAAAGTTGTATGGGGTGTATAATAGTGCTGGGATCATTATGGAAATCTTTTGGACAAAGTGAAACATTTATTATTACTCTTCAAGTAGCAATTTAAAACTAAAAATGGATCCGCCGCTTAATCTGCATCTTCACCACGTTTACTGGGTTCCTCTCAGGTCAAGGGATCGTCCGCCACCACAACACAAACAAACACACAACGTGTATACACAATCTACACAAAAGCTCCACATTTTCTTTCCTTTACATTTTGAACTTGATTCATTTAAACCTGAACTGAAACCGACCTGGAGGCTCAGAGTGTGTGTGTCCCTGCCTCTCTCCTCATGATGTCAGACTCCATCAGTCTCCAGCAACATTCACCCATAAATGATTCAGTCGTGGCTGATGCCGGTGCAGCCCAAAATAATGGATGTTTTTCTTGTTCTCTGCCTCAATCATTCACCCATTTATCAATCTTGTTTTCCTACAGGGATTTACTATCCCTTTGCTTTCGCCGTGTGTGTCTGCACATGTTTTATAATATTGAGTGATTAACTATTCATGTGCTGCTGTG
Organism: Platichthys flesus; assembly: GCF_949316205.1. NCBI lineage: Eukaryota > Metazoa > Chordata > Actinopteri > Pleuronectiformes > Pleuronectidae > Platichthys > Platichthys flesus. The sequence goes on along the minus strand of NC_084958.1, from coordinate 18,621,422 downwards.
TGTGGATCAGTGCTCCTCAGGAGTATTAAACATAGTATTACACTTTTAGAGAACCTTATGCTGCTGTACTAAAAATTCTGTATGTTTACCTAGTATTAGGAAATGTCTTGTGTCTTCTGTTGTGCCTGTGCACTTTGTATGTCTCACTGTGGGAGAGTGGGAAACGTTGTATCGATTCCTTGTATGTTCTGAACATGTTAAGAAATTGACAATAAAGCTACTTTAACTTTAACTTTAACTTTAACTTTAACTTTAACTTTAACTTTAACTTTAACTTAACTTTAAAAAACAAACTGAATGAGATATTTTAAAGGAAGAGAGATTTCCTTTCCTCCAGCATGGAACTGTCTTAAGGACTCACAACTATGGAGCTGTAAAATATATTAAAAACCCGGTTCTCTGCATGTTTTTATAAAGCTGGCTGTTGTCAGAAGGGAAATGCCCTAAAAATATTTTAATATCATAAAGTTAGCAACTAGCAGTTAAACACAGCGGTGCATTTATAAGCTCAGAAGACAGATACTTCTCTCAACAGGTGGTGGAGTTAATTGTCGCTCTATAATGGTTTCCTGTATAATTAGACAACGGTTTTCTCATCATATCAATTAAAATGTTAGTTTTGTTCTCAGCTTTCTTTCGTTTTACCTAAAGTGGTGAGAAAATCAGATGTTGCAAGTTTTAAGTAAATAAAAAAGGTGTAAAAACTATTATGGCATCTACATTTCATTTTCCATTTCCATACACACCACTTGGCAAACTCCCAAGTACATGTTAAATGACATAAAAGCTCCAAACCTCTAAAGCTAAGAACTTAATTGTGAGGTTGCTTTCTCAAACAATACTGTTTATTTTCCTTGAGCACCCGGAGCCGTACAGACAGATAAGCTCCTGCTGCCGTCAAGGGAACTCACTGATGAAGTATTCAGCTCCGCCGCCTCCTTTAACCTTTACAAGGGCTCGGCAGACAACAGTTATTATGAATATGGAAAGATGAAATGTGCTGATTAAATATTCAGACGTTGTTGGATGATTTTTTTCTTTCTTGGAATTAAAATGGAACATTAGAGGTAGATACTGTGTCGCTCTTTTTTTTAATCATTTAGAAAATGATTAAATGATGAAATGTTTTGAAACCACTTTAATTTATGAATCATCTTTATTAAAGGGAGGCAGAGGATTTAGGTGTGTATATGCGTGTGTGTATGTGTCTGTGTGTGTGATTGTCATTGTGATAGTCATTCTATTTGACACAATAAACCCTCAACAGAGATGAACTGCTTCTCAATCTCATTCTACACACGCACACACACACACACACGCACACACACACACACACACACGCACACACACACACACACTCACACACACACACACACACACACACACACACACACACACACACACACACACACACACACATTCTGACTTAATATGCATTATTTGACTAGATTCATCATAAGTCTCTCTCTCTCTTACACAGACACATTCCTAGTTCCAGTATGTTCTCCCTCTAACCATCCTCTCTCCCTCGCTCTCATCCCTCCCTCCCTCCCTCCCTCTCCTCCCCACAGTGAACTGAAGCAGGAGCTGGAGGAGGAGGGCAGTCGCTGCCTCCTGCTGTCACGGCAGAGTTGCTTCAACCAGCGCTGCTGCATCCGCTGCTGCTTGCCCTTCACCTTCCTGCTCAACCCCAAACGCCAGTGCCGCGACTGCCGCTACAACGTCTGCAAGGCCTGCAGGGTCTACGTCAAGCAGGACAAAGCCTGGCTCTGCTCCGCCTGCCAGAAGAGCAGGTAAGGTCAGCAGTGGTGCTGGTGCTGCAGTTACTAAGTATGTGTGTGCATGTGCCTCCTGCAAGGAGTTCAGGATGAGAGTCTGACGCTGACGTCAAAGGTTATTAAGGTCTTACTCTGCTGCTGCTGCTGCTGCTGCTGGAGAGATGGATTTAGATCATAATTCGCAAAACATGAAGTCGACCACTGGCTGGAATGTTTTTACGCATCCTGACAACGCACCAGAGGGAACAGGACTCACCTGTTTGTGGGGCTGGAGTCTCCATTTCTTCTATAAAGAGCTGGAAGTTTTGAATGCAAGTTCATTTCACTGTATTTCAGGGATAGTTGAATTTAGAATATGTTCTAGTTTTCTTTACAAAACCTTTCGTGATATTTGTATGAGTGGGGAAGTAAGTTAATATGTGCTATATACGCGCTGCTTAATAGTTCAGCTATTAATACACAGTAATGCATGAATGCAGCTGAGGTCCATGTTTTGACTTATATATAGGTCCTGCATTGGATGCCATGTTTTCAATACATGGCATCCAAGTTTAAATATAGTTTTTTTTTCCTGAAAGTCCGAACATTTATTTTCATCAATTGCACAAAACACTGTCTTCCTATGTTAAGCAGCTGTGCAGAGGTTGTTGTTCCAGGCTGAGCTGAAGTCTGATAAATTGCCTCGAGTGACATCACTTGTGTCAGCTTTGATTTGGGCTGAAGAGCAGAAGTTCCTCGAGGGTATTTGTTCCAAAAGAAGTGAGCTCACCAGACCTGCTCATCTCTGCTGGAGGCGAGGAGCTGGAAGGGACGTTAGTCACAGAGACTATAACTGCTCTACAACATATCGGAGCGCAAAGCTTCATATTTAAACCATTAATCACAGAGCAGAGACAGGGAATGTTAGTATTAGATGTTGTAGACTATCGACCGTTATCTGGGGTTTTGTGGATTCATTCCATATTTCAGCGTTCTTGTCTGATGATGGACGTTCCTGCAGACCAGGGTGTCTACAGATCTCACACAAATGAGCTAAAAGTAATGATTTAGCACTTAAAAACAATCCTGCATCGAAATCTCTGCACTAAACTCAAAATTCTCTTCTTACTTTATCTAACCCATCATCGTAATGAGTTGGCCTATGGGGGGGGAGCACCATCCTGCCGACTACAGAAGTTTTCGGAGACGAGTGACACTTTGACACTTGGGAGACTTTCTGTGTCACTTTCATCCCCCCCCCCCAGCCCCTTGTCAACACACCGACTGCACCCGCTCCCACCCACACCCTGTCACATGGAGCTCAGTGACACAGTGAGCAGATGGTAACTCATTAAACATGCTGACACCAGTTCCTCTGCTGCGTCCCTCAGCTGCCACTCCTCGACATTCAATTCAATCCAAGTTCATTTGCGTCTCAAACAGGACACATGAAGGTGAGGAGTGAAAAACGGTAATTTTAATTGTATCATAGGAAGTTTAGACTGGAATCAAAGTCCACTCCAACGGTGACTGTGTTTTAATAATTAATAATACGTGACAATGTTCTAGATTAAGGATAATCGAACTAACCAATGAAAGAGCCTTTTCACTCTTTGTGTTGTTAATTACATCTTCCTCTGATACGCTTGCACACAGTTCTAGTTTGTGTTGATGGCCTAACAACTGTAAGTGGGTGGTACTTCCATTTGATTGACAATTTCTATATGCAAATCAAATGGCTTAATTCTAGTTGCACTTGTCATTTGGTAAAACAGCAAAAACAGAAACGCTGCCAAACTGCATTTTCCAACTCTATCATTAATGTGAATGACCAAACTCTCAAACTCCTGTTCTGCTGTTTAACCTCTGACTTCAAGGTGGTTCGAGTTTATGCACAAACACTCACACACACGCAAACAGATTAACAAGGTCTCACACGTTTCTCGGAGCCGCTCCTCAGGCTACCTGAGTCTCCGGGTAACAGGCTTCACCCTGCAGCTCCAGTGAAGCTGCAGGGTGGAGTGGATGGGCTAATCCGGCCTGTGAGACAAACTGTACACAACATCCACTTTGTAAAGGTGCAGTTGGCAGAAGAGAATACAAATCTGGACCAAAATACATTTTTGAAAGCGTGCTGCCTTTACCTGTGATGGGTCACAGATTATCTTCTGTATCTCTGTGTGTTGCTAGAGGCTTCTTGTCTCCTTAAAACTAAAAAATGTGGTGGATTTGTCTGATTAATCACAGTGTAAGATGCAAAGCCTGTTTTTATATATTTAAAATCAATGCAGTGGAGAGATTTGTCACCTCTTCTGTTTACAAACTTTTAATTGTACTTCTGATGATGTCTATCTCTTTCCTTTTACTCTTTTTCACTATGAACCTCTGTCTGTTCTACTCTTTATTGTGACTTACTGATGTGACTGGAACTTGCTAATATACCTTTTTCTGCACAGTTGATATGAAGGTTAATAGCTGTATTTCCAAATGTTTATGATAAGACACAAAAATAAAAAACTTAAATGTCAGTTTTTTGTGTCTTTCTCAGGCTGTTGAAGACTCAGTCACTGGAATGGTTCTACACTGATGTGAAGAGGCGCTTCAAGAGATTTGGCAGCGCCAAAGTGCTGAAGACTCTCTACAGGAAGCACTTGGCTCAGCACAGTGCGCTCTCAGAGCTGACTGGTAATCCATCAATCAATCCCTTTTTATTTGTGTCTAGAGAAGAACATAGAAACCTCAGAGAGAAGCAACATCTATCTGTCCATTATGTGTTGTCAGGAAATGTGTTATTTCAGTTAAAGGCTCAGTTAGAATTTAGAATTAACACTCTAATCTCTGTACGGAGACATTACTCTCGTGTGTGAAACTGTGTCCACCTGATTTTAATTTTAATTTGTTGGAGGTTCTGACGTTTCACATGTCAAACCAGTGGAGAACTGGACATCAGGATGAACCAGGATTAATCTCTTGCTTGGCTTTCATCTCACATAACTTCAGCAGATTAGTGTGACCGCTGCCAGACTCCAAACTGTTTGTGTGCTTCCTCTGTATCATCACTCAGAAGAGAGACAAGGGATCCGACCTGCTGGGTCTCAGTTTATAAAAGCTTTCGTATAAACTGCACAGATGCTGTTATAAAAACACGTTTTGTTATAACTTGAAGTTTTATTATAACTTGAATGGAGCTGAAATGTTTAGTTTCTTGATCAAATAGTTGATTCACTGATAATCAAAGAAAGAATATGAAAGTATATAAACTAGTTCACTAATCAAATAATAAGTTAACTAATTGTTAAAGCAAAAATCACAACAATTTAATGTTTCTAGTTTATTAGATATAAATATTCATTGAGTTAACTTGTGTTTCCATGAGACTAAACTTAATAACTTTTGATTTTGTGATGCTGCACAAAACATTTTTAAATGTGACAATGGGATCGAGGGACCTGAGAGCCACTTGCTGACAAAAGAGCAAATCATAAACTTTTCTCAGTTTCACCAATCATTAATATAATATTTCTTTTCAGGGGTTTTTCCCTACGAGGTTTACAATTGAACTGATCTGGTTTCCTACATTCGACCACATCGAATGTAAACTCCTTATTAAGAAGAGAGCTGTCTCATGCTCAGTCTTATTCCCTCTCCACTGGGTCAGTGGCATATTTCTTTACACAGCTCCACAGCTTAATGTGAATCTTGTGGCACAAACAGGGTAAGGAAGATGTATTTGCTCTCCTATGACTGAGCAGCATGTGCTTCTCCATTCACACAGAACACGAGGAGGAGGAGTTAATCTCCAGGTCATGGGTTCAAAGCTTCTAGCTGTGATTGAACAGAAGAGGGGTTTTAGAGGATGGTGTTTTGTGGAGGTCGCTGGCTGCAGGTGATGCAGCGCTGTGACCCTGGTGGGAGGAAGTCTGACGTGGGCCGGCATCAGGACGCCGCTCTGCGTCTCATTCGGATTCAGGAAGCTCTTTTTTGCATTTTACACTTGGCACACAACATATCATGCATTTTAATTTGTTCATGACAGACCCGCACTGCTTCAGCCGTATGAATTCAGCTGCCAAATCCCATCAGCATAGTCTGACTCATACTAATGTTGCCTTGCATGAGACAAATGGGACGCTGCATGAAAAGCACCAGAAATAATGGAGCTGACATTTGGGAACTGAGAGCTGTGGGGTATAGGCGTCATAGTGTGTGAGCTTTATTTGGCAGTGGAGCATTTTCCACCACAGCCCGGTGACTCAACAGCGCTTACAGATATCCTCCTGTAAAAAGTAACGCAAAAAGAGCAAAGTGACCCCGGGGAGCGGAGGGAGTGGGTGAGAGAAGGAACGTAGTAAAAACCGGATCTTCTTATTCGTCATAAGTCAAAACGTCATCGTTTTCAACAAACAGGCATTTTGAAACCACATTTAGATTGACAAGATGCAGGTTTTTACTTGGATGTGCACCAATCCGCACACACTCATTTAAAATTTTGAGTAAATCATCTAATTATGCTTCTTTTTTAACATTAAGATCCATGTCCGCCCCCCTGGTTTAGATCTGAACCAAACATTTTATAGGTTATTTCTGGACCCTTCCACCACGTTTCATTATAATCCATCCTGAGAATTTAGCAAAATCCTGCTAATGGATGGACGGATGAAAACATGAACTCCTTTTCGCATCTCAAACGGATTTAAAAGATATAGGAAAGCATCAATTTACACTTAACAAAACAAAACAACACTTTTTAATTTTTTGACTTGAAAATCAAAGGTTTAATACTAGTTTAATCGTCCAATTAACAACCCACATGTCAATGTTTTTTAATAATCTTTGGTTAAAACTGATTTGACGGGATTGCGAATGAGTTTAACTACTGTGAGTTAACCTGCTGTCATTCACTGTACATCAATGGGAATACTGATCACTGTAGTGACACATATACTCATGTATGTTACTGTCAGTTCATCATGTTCACACAGTGCCTTCAGGGAAACTGTGGCCTTAATCTGCTGTGAAAGTCTCTATTCCCTGTTCCGAGGCTAAATGTGTCCTGAGTCTCTGCAGCACAGTCACCAGAGGGTCACAGGAACAAACTTCAGCCTCTGAAATACAAATAAATATCCTGAGTTAGTGTTGATTTACAGGACGTCTCACACCAGTGAACTTGTGCCCTGCCCATAGTTTTAAGTCTCCAAGAATCCGAGCTGAGTGCTCTCTGCCTTTTAAAAATAATCTGCAGTTTAGTAAAATGATTGGAAGTGACCCTGTGGTCTCTACTTCTCAACCAGCGCCTGCGGTGCAGATCAGGTTGCCTGGTAATGCCACACACGAGTCCAGGCTAATGCACTTACATAACCTCCAATGGCTGCATTGTTGCATGAATATTTACATAACGTGACAAGGACTCAAGGTTCAGAATTAGAGGGGGGGCACTAGGGACATAATGACAGGTTTACTGAACTTTAAAATGTCAAACTTCATATTAAAAGACTGATGCTATAGGCTCAATAGGTTTCAGAATTATTTATGTTTACAATGTGGATATGATCAACCAGTGAATTTTTAAATTGTCTTTACTTAGTCTTTAAATAATCACTTTGATGTTATGTATTTTTATATCCATGTCCATGTGTGTGTTTGTGTGTGTGTGTGTGTACAGAGGGCAGCGCCTACGAGGAGAGCGTCTGCAATGAGGGCAGCGTCTGTGGGAGCGACTCGACCTTCTACAGACAAAGTGAAGGTACAGACATATTAGATTTATTCGTAAAAAACATTGTTTATCCTCAGCTGCTTCAACCATCCTCATATCAAATGGGCAGATATAAAGGCCTAAGAGTCTAATACACACATTTCCCAAAAATATTCTATGGAGACTAGATTTTGCAACGGACCCCCAAGACAAGGCAGCACCTCAAGATGGAAGTGATAATTAGATTAAAATGTTGGCGACACTTTAAAACTCTATCCTTGTCAGTTTCCATTAACTCAGTTGATTGAATTAGCTCACACTATTTACCTCACAGTGAACCTGGCACCATCAGGGACTCAGGGCAGTTGCCTGACTGTTAATCCAACTTCCTGCAGTGAGCACTGAATTTCATTTCCAAAATAAATTGATCACAACTGACCTTCTGAGGCCCTGTTATCCACTTCAAGGTTAAATGATCAATCCACTCAGAAAGCCATAAGCTCAGATATTCATCCCCGACTGTGCTGACACCGTCCTTGTACCTCAAAGCCCATAACACAGTGGAGAAGGAATAGTTTGATTGCTTTGGCGCATTAAAATACATGTGTTGGTCTGATGTCCCACTGAGTTCTCACATTTCAGTTCACTGCACCAACAGCATGAGTGACTGCAAACATGAATGAAAAGCTGCTGCAGCCCGATGGTCTCGCCTCAGGCTGTGGCTCAGAAACATGGCTGAGGCTGGGACACATCAGTAATGCAATGCTGAAAACAAAATGCAACAGAAAGGGATTGACTCCCTCCCTCCTGCTCAATGCTATTACACTGAGTGACTGACGTTTTGACCAAACTGTGACTCTGGTATATCTCTGTCTGCAGAGCACAGCATGGCGGAGACGCTCACTGTGGCCTTGCGGGTGGCAGAGGAAGCCATAGACGAGGCCATTTCCGAGGCGGAGTACGACACTGCCAGTCAGGTTATTGATGTTACTCATGTCTTATCAATAGTGTTATTATAAATAGACATTTTCTGGTAAATTGCAGTACACACTGTCTTTCACAAACACAGATCTTAGAAGTTCTTTTTCTATAAACAGCATTGCACCAGTGCGGATTTTGTACTAAGTACTGTCATGTTAATGTTTCAGTCTGTAATATTTATTCATCTGTAATATATAAATTTCCCTTACATTCTTTTTTCATCAAGTTTCCTCTTAATCTGACCTTGGTTTAGCCCTTTGAGTCAGATTAGAGGGACCATAAGGATTATCCTCCAGTCCATATGACACTTTAATACGACAATATGATACATAACGTAATATAGAATATAGAATAAAATTACATAATTCATAGGCCGATAATACTTAACACAAAGTAGTGATCTTTCGGTACATGTGGTTCTATGTCACAAGTGCACAAACCTTTTGTCTACAAAGAGACACACAGTGGAATGACTGTAAGGACCAAAATGATTGTAGTTGCCATTGACACATGTAACATAAATGAGCCTGAACAACCAAGTGACACAACAGGATGACAGAGATGCAAAATAACTGCAAAGAAAGTCTGAACTACAACTGCAGAGACACAAATGGACCAGAGAGACGCAGTAAAACAAGAGAGGCAAAAAAACTAGAAAAGTAAAAAATGGCCGAGAGACAATACATTTTAAGTTTTAAAAATCTCTTTCATGTAGAAGAAGAGTTTGTCTTTTAAACATCCTTGTCTATGGCCCTTGTCCCCATCGTCCAATAATCTAGTCATTGTTTGACTGTAATATTTCAGCTTTCCAACACTTCACCCTTCATTAAACATGTACATTAATATCAGTTAATCTACGGTCATTGGCTCATATCTCATAATGTTTTCAATGAGCATCCACAACTTTAATAAATTCCTTAATCACTTTATGACACCAGAAACTCAAACTGTGAAATAAATCTGAAGTGTAGCAGCGGACACTGAGAACTACTAGTGTACGTTCAAAGAGATTTATTAATCTGTTAAAGTACCCCAAAGCTTTTCAACAGAGTACATCAAATATGTATATTCAGAGTGTATACTTAGATAAGTAATCAGCTTATAGTGTGTGTGTGTGTGTGTGTGTGTGTGGTGCTTAAAAGCTTTCTTATGTGTGTGTGTTTTTGTTTGTTTGTTTACCAGGAGAAGCAGGATGAGGCCCACTATCTGCGGGAGCACAGAGGAGAGCTCATAGACGAACTGGCTAAAACTATTGTGCAAAAAGTAAGAAGAAAAACAAACAACAGGTTTCAATGTTGCGTGTGTGAGCTGCTGCAGAGTCACTTTGCAGAGACACATGTTTTATAGTTTGTAATTAGGCTGATTCACTGTGTGGGAATCGGTTACGCAACAGTCCAATGTCAGTCAGCGGGTGAAGCTTTCACAGCTGTTCTGCTGCAAACATATTCCTCCTGCAACCAGAACAACAAACCATTAATATGCATTGGATGAAAAATATATACTGTATATTGTGTGTTCTGATCTGGTATCAGAGTTGCATGAAGTATTAATAACATGTCTGTATTTTGAAGATCATTAACAAGAAGAAGACTTTGGCTGAGATGAGGACAGAGTACGACCAGGACTGGCCCCTCGGACAAACCACCGACCCTCATCATCCTCATCATCATCATCATCATCATCATCAGTCAACCTGTGATGAAGCCTCCTGCTCGCTCACACACCAACCAGGCCTCTGGGTAACACACATACACACACACACACACACACACACACACACACACACCTGCAGGGTCATTGATGGACCCACACAAATTCTTGTACTAGTGAGGACACTCGCTGCCATAATGTATTCCTCAGCCCCCTCAACAATAAGTATCACAACTAAATGCCCGACCCGAATCCTCTTAACCATCAAACAGCCCCTTTGAAAAAGTGTGACCAAAATGTGCCAATGGTGTGTGGGTGTGGTGATAAATGCTGACCTCTGCTGGTTTAACTGTTAAACACACGGGTGAGATTTTTATTATCATCTTTTAAGACCCTTTTAAATGTGTCCTCTCTCTCTCCTCAGAGGTCACACTCTGCCTTCTCCCTGTTGTCCACCGATGCTCCAGGGCTGATACAAGAATCTCTGCAAACACTGAAGAAAGAAGGCAGCGGCTCGACCATCTCTGCCTGGAAGAGTGTGGACCTCCTCGACAACGCCGGTACGCTCTTTACCTTGACCTCTGTAACTTTAGCTGTGACCTCAGAGAGCGGAGACACGCCCAGAATTATCAAACCCACAGAAACCCTATTTCAAGTTTGAGCTGAAATCTCAGAATTTAAATTTTTTTGTTTGCTGATGTTGAAGATTGCTTCCAAAATAATAGTTGTTCCAGATTTTTGTTCTAGATTATAGTTTTAATGTTGTATAGATTCAGTAAAGATTTAAAAAGGGGATAACAATTAAAAAGAAAAGAGGTGTGACACAGGTTCAAGTCTGTCAGCTAATAATTACCCCCTCTCTGTTTTGCTGCTCTATGATTTTTGTTTATTTTTGTATTTGACATATGTCCTCTTCCTCTGCCCATCTGCATGATATCTGTTCTTGCACGCAAAGGTGTGTCCTCAGTCCTGAAGAGCCCAGACGGGAACTGGATCGCCCTGCAGAGCACCCAGCTGTCTCGCCCCACCCTGCTGACCCAAAGGAAGAGCCAGGTCTACAGTGCCTTGGAGAGGGAGTCCGGGGTGGTGTCCGCCTACGAAGGCATGGACTCTGACGACGAGGACAAGCCTGAGCCCGACAGCTCCTGGGGCGCTGCCCTCCAGCAGATCCACAGGAAGATGACGGACTGCAACCTGAACCTGCAGGACGCTCAGGGCAGTGTGGCGTCCCCGCTGACGAGCCGCAGAGGCAGCAGAGACGCTCTGAATTCAGACTCTGATGGGAACAGAAAACCTCATAACCCTTTGGTCGCTCTGTTTAAGAGGAAGGTGCCAGCGGAGATCAGGCGACCTTCAGCATTACGAAGGACGAGTATCATTGATGTGAACTTCAACGTAGAAGGAGCGACGGAGGAAGAGGAGGAGAGGAGTGGTGTGGCTGCTGAGCCTGAGGGGGGGAAAGCCAGGAGATCGCGGAGGAAAAGGAAGAGTAAAAAAGTAGCTGCTTCTTCTTCAGTGTCGGTAAGAAGTATCTCATATCAAGTTACAAACTGATGAGATGTGAGATTGGAGACAAATACTAACAGCAGAAGATCATCTAATGATGAACAGTGATATAAGGTCAAGTAGCCTTAGGTATTGTAACGTGTTCAATTTCCTGTTGAGGCTCATGAAGGTAAAGTCAGGCTGATTCATGAGTTGATTGATTAATTAGTTACTCAATGAATTTGATTTTAAATACAATGTCTTGGATTAGATCGACAAGTGTAGTAGCTTTTGGGACTTTCAAAACTTTTCACAAACATTTTTCCCATTTAAAAAAAATATTTAATTGATCAAACGACTATTTGATCAAAACGAAATGATATAATAATTCCTAAATTCCCTATGAACTAACTGTAAAAACACCTGTATCCTTGGTAAAGTTGGAATTTGTAGAAAAAAAATGACTATGAACTTGATCAAATTCAGCAGCATTGTGAACTCGAGCTGCAACATAACCAGCTCTGTAAAACAGTTTCCCATGAAGGAAAGAGTAATAACAGAACTTCTGAATGAGATATAATAGTTGACGATTGGTTTACTAGTAAACATGTTTAATGTGCTTAATTCACCACAGAGGTACATTTAACTCTGTCTTCTCGTATCCTCAGGATTTAAACAAGAGAGACAATGAGTCCCACCCTAATTCTGATGCCCTGACGTCTGACACGTTGACCTGTGAAGCCACGACCCCTGAACCCTTTGACCTCGAGAGCGACCCCACTGGACATGCAGCGAATCAGACGGACGAGGAGCTGGACTTAGAATTACAACAGCGTGCTGGCCGAGTTTCAGCAGCTTCCAATCGAGAGAAGGTGCTCGAGGACGACAGAATCTCTGATGATGATGGACTGAGAGAGGAAAGGAGGCAAGGAAGTGAGGATGGAGATGATGAGGAGGAGAGGTGGAAGATGGAAGTCGACTTGGATGAAGGAAGAATGGAGAATGAGAGGGCGGAGGATGAGAGAGATTATGAAGTAGATGACGAAGAGATGAAGCACAGATTGTACAGACTCGTGGCACAGTCCAGACTCACTTACTTTTCCTCTACCGATGATGAGTTGGACAGAGTCGGCCCAAGTGAGGAAGAATGGGATGGTGACAATAACGAGGAAGAGGAGGAGAAGACGGCGGGACTCACTTTCAAACTCTGTCGACTGGAGAGAGAAGTGAGAGCGACGCAGTTCTCCTCCACAGAAGACGAGCTGGACAGACTTGGCTTCGACGAGAGGAAGACAGAGGAGGAGAGTGGGAGCCACGAGGAGCTGGCTGTGAAAGTGTGCAGATTAGCAAACCAAGTCCAGGCCGTCCAGTGTTCGTCCACAGAGGAGGAGCTGGACCGAGCGGGCGGAGACGGGGAGCAAGGGATGGACGAGGAGACGCTGTGGAAGTTACAGGCTGAAAAGGCAGTTCAGGCCGCTCAGCTTCGAGATCTGGCCAGTCTCGTCAGCGCCTCGCAGTTTTCATCCACCGAGGACGAGCTGGATAGAGTCGAACAGGACGAGGGGGAGAGAGAGCAGGAGGTAAAGGAAGGAGAGATGGAGAGCAGCTCTGAGACGGAGGAGGTTTGGGGAGGAGCAGAGGACAACAGGAGAGAATCATTCGAAGATCTGGATGTGAAAATGTTTGATTTGAGGGATGAAAGTGAGGAAACGAACAGTGAGGATGAGAAAGCAACAGATGAGGATGTTTTGGACGATGAGAGACAGAGAGAAAATCCTGAAACGAGCCAGATCGAGAAAAGAGAGAGGGTTGAGGATGAGACAACAGCCGCAGAGACGCATGTACGTGAGGACGAGGCTGAAACCGCAAAAGAGACACGAGAGGGAGACGAGAGGAAATCAGTGGTTGAAGCTGAGAAAACAGAAGAGATGATCGACTCAAATGAGACACGAGTGGAAAGAGACAATCAGCCAGAGGCATGGACACCAGACAACAGCAAAGACGAGACGTTAAAAGAAAGCGAAGAGGCTCAGGAGAGCTGGGAAGCCTCAGCGAACAGTGAGGAGGACGACGCCGAGTTTGACAGAATCATCAGCAGCATGTTGATGATGACTTTAGAGGACATGCAGGCGGGAACAACTTCAGAGAACGGGGGAGTAAATAAAGAGCCGCAGGCCACAGAGGGAGATGGAAGCATTAAAATAAAGGAGGAGAGTTTTGTCACAGAAACGGTCGCTGACGCACAAGGTCGATACGATTCAGAGGAGACAGGAAGTGTGGAGAAAGTAGAAAATGCAACTGAGAAAAACGAAAAGGAAGAAAAAGATGCAGATCCACGAGAAGGAATAAGTTTGGACCTCGAGACAAACGAGGCCCAACAGACGCGTGGAAAAAAAGAAGAGGATGAAGAGGAAGAAGAGGAAGGAGGTGGAAAAATAGCGATGGCGTGGAAAATGATGGAGGAAGCTGCTGCAGAGTGTGAAAGTAAAGAGAAGGATGAGAAACCGGAGGAAAGTCAGGAAAAGAGGGATGAAGACAGCTCTTCTCTTCAGGAGGGTTTTCTGTCACCAGAGGAGATTCAACGTGTAAGCACCGCTGATCTGTTTCCCCTTCATACACACACTTAACAATAACACCTCGTCTCTGTCGGAGCAACCGACACCACTCAAATATTCTCTGCTCTGCTACTGACAGCCTCACTAACCTCTCGGCTAACTGTACCGCCTCCATGTCTGTGCTGTTTCTTCTTCTCTGTCTTTTCTCTGTGCCGTGCAGGGTAGTGACGCCGAGCTTTACGACACTATACAGTTAATGTCAACTCTGCTGGAGCAGGTGAGAACAAACCTGTTTTGCTGTAGGAAGCTGGAGTAGACACAATTATTTTGATAATTAATATTCGGCTCAACTTGTTTTGCACTCTTCTCCTCACAAATTCTTCTCATTCAAACTTTTTTTACCAAAGTTTGATGCTCTTCTATTAATGTGTTAAATAACATCCACTTATCCACTGGGGATATAAAGAGAATCCTCCTCCACAAAATAATAATTTCACTGTTTGTGTTTCAAACTCTCACAGTCTGTTTGCTCGGCCTGTGGTGACGCTGGTTGCAGGTTTTCTTTCAGAAACTGTAAAAGTGATCTGCAGTAATTGATATTGAATGTATTTCACGTCCAAATTGGCCAAATTCAACACTGACCTCTGGATATCTGGAGTTATTTGATTTTTCAATACTTTATATTGAGGAGTCCACATCCTGTTTACACTGTAACAAAGTAGTAGATGTGCAACTCAAGTTTCATCAAGCATCAAAAAACACTTTAAAGAATAAAACTAAAGCCACGATTTCAAATTGTACTGTTTTATCACACTGCAAAACATCAGGTTTTACAAAGAGTCTGTTTTAAGAACATGCGTGTGTGTGCGTGTGTGTGTGTGGTTGTGTGTGTGTGTGTGTGTGTGTGTGTGTGTGTGTGTGTGTGTGTGTGTTTGTGTTGCAGAGGTATTCAGCGGCGTCACTGTGCCGCCTCACCACTCAGGTGCTGAAGGTGCTGAACGCCACTGAGGAGCTGCTGCAGGGAGTCGAGGGAGGAGACGAAGCCCGACCCTCCTCCACCTCCCTGCCCCCGAACACCGACGCCAAGAAGCTGGACCAACAGTTCTCCAGACTGGAGGAGAACGTAAGTTTGACTTATCATTCAGCGTTTGTTTAGGAGCTCTCGGCCTGGAAGCGTCGGCTTCCAATACCTGGATGTGAAGTAAAGCCTGTGTTGTTGTGGTGCGTGCTGCAGGTGTATGTGGCGGCTGGTTCAGTGTTCGGTCTGGAGGCGGAGCTAAGTGACCTGGAGGAGTGTGCCAGGGGAATCCGCAGCTCCACCTCCGACATGGAGCTTTCCTTCCTGGAGGAGCAGGTGGCGTCAGCTGCTGCCAAGGTCCAACAGTCGGAACTACAGGTGGGTGGAAACTGCACCAATGGTCAGAGATGTAAGGGGACTATTCACAGATCCTAAATTCTTTCTACCGCTCATCTTGAATACCTCAAGGAGTTTCACCTGTTGGTTTGTGAGATGTGGTTTTGAAGCCTCAAGTTCGGCATCGTGACCGTCGCCATCTTTGTTTTTTTTTAAAAGAAGTAACAAAACTTGGGAATTCGGGGGGTTGACCTGACTGAGAGTTTGAGGACACTACAGGTCCACCTACACCTGTTAAATGCACCCATTGGGTGGTGCTAGCTGTGAATCACACAGTATCCACCTCCCCAATAAATACAGTTCTCTCGTCTATTTTTTTTTTTATTTGAGCATTGTTTACACGATTAATATCATGTTGTATTGAAGAAAACTTGAAACTACAGGTAGAAACTATTAACTAAAATGTCCACTGATGTTCTAAATCAAGTGAAAAGTAAATTCACATGTTTCATAGACTTCTATAGAAGCAGATCTTTTTGCAACCAGTGGAGACGCCCTCTTCTGGTCATTAGAGATAATGCAGGTTTCAGGCCCTACAGCACTCTGGAGTCTACCTTCATCTTTAAACACAGTCTACGATTATAACAGACGGTTGATTAGTTTAAAAGTTCTGTAATGGCCACAACATCAGTCGGATGAGGATGCGTGTTGTTCACTCAAAGCTGTCCTGCCCCCTGCTGGTACAAACATGCACTGCATAAGCTGTTTGTGTCCCTGCTGCTGCAGATCGGCGACATCTCCACGAGAATCGCTGCGTTGAAGAGCGCCGGCCTCAACGTGGACACACAGTCACGCTTTACTAAGGCCAGATCCATTCCAGTTATGGTAAAATACCTGTTAATGTTGATCATTTATCAGAAGAGTGAACATCGTTACTGTCCGAACCTTATGTCAAACACATTCTGCATGAATCCTCACAGCCGGTTACCCTTGACTCAACCAGACAACTGAGGAGGCGACTACCTGCTCCACCAGTGAAAGGTTCGAGTGGCTTTTCTTTTTTGAACATTTCAAGTGGTTTTTAAATATATATTCAAATATTCACTGAATGTTTTTTTATTCCACTAGAGGACAAAGAAAACAAGGAAACCTAAATCACGGACCCAGGACCGTTGCAGTACCTCCAACACAGCAGTGCCTTGACCTTTGACCCTGCAGCCTACAAGCCAGTCTTAAATGTTCCAGTCGGGTTTTATTTTTGCCTTAATCTTATCTTAAACATACCTCAGTTAATATGGGACACTAGTGGTCTAAGTAGATTGTGTGTGGATGCGCAGGAAATCATTGATTCTGGTGTCGTCTTCAGAAATGTACAGTGGATGAAATGACTTCATTTTCAGATTTGACACCAAACAGTTTTGAAAATGTGTCCATATTGATCCAGCTGTAAGAGGCAGTGCAGCTGAACCCAGAACAAGACAATCACAAACATTTGGGCTTTGACTTTTTAGATAAAAAAAATAAGTAGATAAGTCCTGTGAAATGATTCTGTTACAGAGCCATTTAACTTTCTGATAAAGTTTCACAAATGATGACAAATTTTGAAAGACTGTCAAACAGTGATTATATAGATGATATAAACCTGTATTCTCCATCTTGTTGTGCATCTATTTGTACAGAAAAACATCAGTAACTGTTGTCTATCGCCTTTATTCTTAAGACTAGAAAATACAAAAAATTTAAATTGGCTCCCCGGAGGAGGGGGGGGGGGGTGTAAAGGTGAGGACTTGACACCTAAATACGACATTCCTGCGTCTGAAGTAGGTGTGGGAACGAGAAAGGAACTCCAAACTAACATAGCAGTAAACATGAGTGCGTGACCTGAGTAAAGTAAAAACAAGTTTTTATCCAGTTTCCTTCATGAAATAAACACTTTTGGTGGCTCAACAAGTAAACACAAAAACCCAAGTGTTACATTAAAACATCTGAAGTTAACTTTTCCTCTCTGGGCTCGAGTTCTGTCCTTAAGTTGAACTTGAGCAGCAGCTAAAGGGAGCATGTAGCGCTGACTCCCATAGAGAACCAGCTCTGTCCCCAGAGCCTTGTGGGATGTGTAGTGTTGGTCAGGAGCTCTCTGAGATCAGGAAGCACTCCCTCTGATCAGGGACTATGAATCCTTCCTTCTGTTCGCTCTCTCTTCTGTCCGACATCACAAACGACTGTTTGGGGTCGATGACCACCGAGCCCTCTTTGTCCTGACCGGGCGCCTCCATCTCGGCGTAGGACGGGTGACCAGACCCTCGTCTGAACTTCATGATGGGCCAGCGGGTCGGCCGCCGCTGTGTGAGGGAGAGGACAACAGATAATTCAAGAATCTGGTCTCAAATCAATAGAAATTATTGATTTTGGTTGAATGTGGGAAAGTCGGAACTGCTTCTTCACAGACTTTGTCAGGTACACTTGATCAAGCCATTAGCACTGTTATAATAAAGAGATAAACACCTCCATGAAGAAGAGGCTGGCACTGGAAGTAGGGTGACTGTACACGTACAGCGACAGGAGGACGGCTGCTGCCATGAAGACCATCATCAGGACGATGCCCGCCAGGAGGCCGACCTGCAGCCGCTCGTCTCCCTCTCCCGTGTCCTCCTCCTCATCTGCTGCTGCACAGAGGTTGGGGGGGGGGGGGGGGGGGGGGATCACTGAGTCACAATCACATGGAATCTGACACAAACGTTTTACACTCAGGAAAACACATGTAAATACAAAAACACTGCAGGTTTCAAACGGGTAACAAGTTAAAAATCAATGTCGAGTTTATCCATAACTTGGTGGGATGCAAAAATGTTGTTGTGTACACAGATAACAGCAAAACACTGTAAGTCATATAATCATCATTTCTAAATATGGTTGTTTTTAAAATATTTGAAAAGCAGTGGATTCAGTCCCACATTTCCCCATTTCATAATGATGTCATTGATACAATGTGATAAAGAACAATTGTTTAAATACACTGCGTAATGTGTCTCTATCATTCTAAAAAATCATGCTTTTATTGACTCACTTCTATAAGCTTTAGGTCCATAGTCCTATAGGATGCATATAAACTTTACTTCTATTTTAAAATGCAGTTTGCAGTAAAATGTTGGGAAATTGTTTTTCCTAGTGCTCTTCTCACCAAGTTTTGTGAAAGTGCATTAAATTAAATGACTTACGCGCTTCACTGATGTGTAACGAGATCTTTGTTTCATCTGTAGAAACAGAAACACATCATGACATTTGGTATAATAGAATGTCACTGTTACAGTTAAACCAGTCATTTAAATGTTTGTGAGTCAATCTGAAGCCATAAGACACGTCAGAGACTACATTTGGAGATGGTTAATTACTAGATCAATACATTTTTAAAGACCTTTGTTATAAATTCTAATAAATAAATACAATTATACTTTTACTTTTCCTTCTTCCAAAGTGAAATAAGGGAATGTACTTTAGTTGGAGTTGGACATTGCCGCTTCCGATCCAATCATTAATCACTACAGTCAAATAAAACAGCCCCCCCCCCCCCGTATACTGTGACCCAACCAGAGCACAGAGTGATGCACACATACTGAGTCATCCTCCCGTAGCTGAGGATACTATGCAGTATTTAACATGGCGCTGTATATACGCTCGGCTATGATCTAGCAGAGGCCTGGGAAATAGCTGACCACTTGACCCTCACACTGTCGGAGCTTACAGAACACAGTGGGCGTGGACGCTGGGCGACAACAACAAACATTCATCCATGACCTGGGATCCATCTAAAATCAGATAAACAACATTTTCAGAAGTGATCAAGTTTACCGTCTGCAGGTTTGCTGGTGGGAGGCTGCGGTGTGGACATTATTCTTCTGCTGGTGCTGCTACGGCGCGTTGAGGGGCTGGTGAGGGAGGGCGTCCTGCTGAGGGGGTCGGAGGTCACGCCGGACGTCCTCTGCTCCACCGCGATCACTGGGACCGGGGTGGTCGTGTGCGTCAGGTGGGGAGATGTGGTGTTTGTGACGCCTGTTATCCGGAGACAACGGGGATCTCGCCTCTGGAAGGAGAAGCATCAGTGAGGTCATTTGTGCAGAACCAAAGAGAAATGTGATAAAGTCAAAATGGTAATAAAGTGTTTTTTTATGTAAACACAAGGAGAACCTCCTCTGGGCAGCCGAGGTCGACCCAGTCCTGCCGGTTCCGATCGAAACCACTGGAGCATCTGAGGAAGGAAGCAAATATTCATTAACAAATACGTAAAATTATAATGTACATATTTTTTTTGTTTGAATAAAGCCTCAAAGGATTTTTTCGCAAATTATTAAGACGAAGGCTTCTGATATAATCATATCATCTTAATAATCCTAATAATCATGATCAGACAATAATCATTAATACTGTAAATACCATTTCATTTTGAATTGATTTGTTTTTTAACATCAGGAAGAAAACAAAAGATAATTTGGTCAACTTTTTATAACTGAGTGAAATGTGGCGTTAATCCCAGTGTCCAGTCATAAAGTGAGAAAGATGTAAATCTCTATACACACTATTGACTAATGTTAATGCAGTTGATTGTATAAATGTGAGAATGCTTCAATCATCTTATTCAGTATCATCTCAATTTCTGTTTTACTGTGGTAAATACATTTTTGGGGGGTATTTTTTGTTTTTAATGTAAATAATTCAATACAGTTTTTGACGACACGTACAATGGCCAAATATTATTCATAGCTTCAGCCATGATTTATTCATCCATACATTTCAACGGTTGCAGATTTGTATTTTTCAAAATGACATTTTGAGGAATGCGCGGCCCTCTCACTGGTATGTGCTCTGTGTGCTTTTCCAGTTTACCTTTGTAGCCGACTGCACCAGCTGCAGTTAAAGCCAATCTGAGAAGTGACGCATGGAGCACAGCTGGAGAACTGGAGACACGCTGGCAATAAGGAAGAACAGTGAAGAGGAAGACACACCGTTTTAATGTCTGAAAATAAAACCTGAATGTGTTTTCACTGAAAGTTTTGCAGTGTAGAGCTAAACTGCCTTTTCAGTTTCTGTTTCCAGTTTTGTAAAATCAAAAAAAACTCTAGAATAAACACAACAATGAATTAGATAAGTATTTCTTCTCTAGAAACTTACTCGGGAGCGGCACCATCTCCACTGATGTAGAGTTGCAGATTTTGGACTTGAGGATATCGACCTTGTGATACTCGAAGATGGTTCTCCGCCGGACATCTGGAACGTGTCAGAAAGGACAGTATGTCGTTAATTCAAGGTGATATCTGACATTTTGTTTGATAAGTCGAAATAAAGGATTTTAGGAACAAATGTGCCACTCACTGGGAATATGCTCTATTTCATGAAGCACCACAAAGGCATCTGATAATCCCACTTTCACAGGATGATTCCCGGTGCTGATGTGGCTGATGTCAACAGGAATCTATGAAAGAAAAATAACAAACGTATAAAACGTAATCTGCATTAAAGGAAGAGCATGAAGAAGAAGAGAAGGAAAGTCACCTCTTTGTATACGAAGACTATCCGCCCGTCGCTGTGCAGAGCGGCCTGGAAGGTGAACGTCCCCAGAGCCAAGTCATGGAGCTGAATCCGGTTCCACTGAACCACCAGTGCAGTTCCTGAAGAGTCGACATGAACCCACATGCACAACACGGTCAAACATCCGCAGCAGAACCACAACAGGACAACTAGGACGGTTCTGCCGTTCTCACCGTTATCAAAGTAACAGACGGAGGAGTTTTTGGAAAGACTTGGGTCGAAGTTGGCCATCAGGGGAGCGATGTACTGAGTCGCTGTGAGCATCCGGTGGATTAGATCTCCTGTGTAAATGAAACCTGGAGGAGACGGACATGCAGAGGTCGCATCAAATGTTCATCAGGGTTCATTCAGACATGGTTCACTGGTGAGGAGGATGAAGTGTGGCTCAGAGAAGGAGACATTTGGGCCTCGGTGAAGGTTTGTGCTCATTTGATTGTCGTTCTATTTTTTCTGTGTTTATTTGTGCAGGTTCATTTCTGCTGCAGTTTTTAAACACATTCTCAACTTCAGGACTTTCTTCATGCTGGAGATGCAGAGGTTGTATATGAGCAGATTATTAAAAAGACAATCACAGAAAACACCAATCCAACTTTACTTTGAAAGGAAGACAATACAAAAAACTAAATTTGTATAATTTATCAGGACAACAACATACTCAGAGCTCAAATTACGACAACATCACAGAGCTCGTCTTGTAACAGTTAGGAAAGACATCATGTGACTCACCTCCAGTGGTCACGGTGACTTCTTTGAGTATTTGTCCGTAGAAAGGGAAGTCGAAGGAAAGATTCACCCTCTGGCAGAAAAACAAAGTGAAGGCATCACGAGAAACACTGGACACACATCAGCCATGGAACATTCAAAATACAACTTTACTGCAGCTATATTAGAATTCACTCATTTTTGATCTTATGTGATTCATTAAAGTTCCTCCATGCTGATTTGAACGACTGAGGGTAAATTCTGATCCAAGCAAGTCCAAGATTTCATCTAATGTTTCTACAGCTCCTCTTTCTTTACCTCTGTCTGTCTGTGGGTGTTGGACAGGAAACCATGGACCTTCCACTCGTCCTCCTCCATCTCCTCGATGTTCACCCACAGCTCTTTACCTGCCGGGTCTCCAGGGCCGTAGATTTTCGACGTGTAGTAGGCGTGATCAGTGTCCTGTGGAGGAAACTGAGTTATAATTTCTATGCATCCCATCTGTCTTTCTTATTTACCTTGTGTGCGAAGCCTGGAGCACAGTCGATTTTCCATCTGTTCTCATTACCTTTCAAAAACAACCCTTTCAGCTGTTGGCGGTTGTAGCAGCACATTAATGAGAATTATTTTTGCTGAGTTAAAAATAATATTTCACTATATAATCGTAAAATCAGGGTACATTTTGGGGTCAATTTAACGATTAAAATCCCCTTTTAATCTCTTTAAACAAGACATAATACACAGATGCTCCATCAAAACTCCCATCATGCATTAATTTCCCCTCTATTACAGTTAAACTGTCTTTTTCAAACAACTGTTCCCCAAATGATGTCCTGAATAGATTTTCACCATCGGATTTCTACGCGTTTTGGCTGGAGAGTAAATGTACCACAATCTGTGTCGAGTTCTCGTGTCTCTCCTCCATCATCAGGTCGAGATCTGACTCCTCTGCTTGGTGCTGGTCTCTGTAGTGGCCCCTCTTGTCTGCAGCCCAGCGAGGGGCCCCCGACCGGGGCCTGGACGCCCATTTCCTCTCCCTGTGACTCCCGATGTTCACATGCAGCCGTCCCTCTGGAGCAGGCAGCCCCTGCGTGTCACTGCGGTAGACCCCTTACACACGAAGGAGAGGGAGATAAATTAGCACTGGGATCATATCATTGTCTTAATGCGTGTTTCTTTTAACCAATAAAAATGTATTAACAATAAAATTCAAATACCAGATATTTTAATACATTATTGAGGTAAAGATCTTAGTAACATTACAGGTTCAACACAATTTTTCAAAAAAAATTCACAAATCCTGCACCATTAAAACCACAATACAATTCATACAATTCTAATGACTGCAGCTCAGAAAACAGCAAATCTTAAAACAAAAACATAATTTAAGTGATTTGTGAGGCAACTACACTGGAACTCAGTACAGTGCATTACTAGTCCCTTATTAAACCAGATATAAATTCGCTAGATACCGATTTTTATTTGAATCTGCACCGAATTGCACAAACTCATACATTTCGGTCCCCTAGACATGTCAACATCAAGGTACATGAGTTATTCTCTGATAAATAAATACAAATGTTGTGAAACGTCATATTCCGCTATGTGATAGAAAGGGACATTTTTTTAATAATAGCTGGATCCAGATCTACACAAAGATGACACATACCACATCCTTCCACCTTTGTGAATGCTAATTTGTCCAGTAGTTTTATAATCTTACAATCAAACCAACAAACAAACTGACAGAGGTAATAACAAAATCTCCTTGGAAGAAAATATAATGATAGAGAATGCAAACACTTTCTGCTGTGCAATGCTTGAAAAGCCTGACACATATATATTCTTATTCCGTTATATTAACACTATTTTAATCTTAAATCGACCTAGGGGCTATAACAGGTCAACCCGTGTGAGGCAATATCAGCTGTGCAGACAGAATGTGTCCTCGATCATCAGTAAACTGGATTCCTGCGTCTTATTGACACACGCAGCAGGACATAAACAACTCCAGAGCGGGGGCCATGTGGAAAACGTGCGGGCGTCCTGTCATCCTGCCCCCGCCAGTGACAACAGAGCATCCTGACCTCCCTCTTCACAGCGGAGGGTGAAAGCATGCTTCACATTCTTCACACCAGCAGCTCCAGGAGCAGGCATGTGAGGCCGGGCAGGGCAGCGGTCAGGGGCTGTTGTGTCTGAGTAGACTGGCGCAGCGTGCACGGCCCTGTGGCTCCAGGGGCCTCACGACAAGCCTGTCTATAAAAGGTCTTATTAGTGCAGAGGTGGAGAAGACAGAGCAGATGATGCCAATCAATCAATTAGTCAGAAAGAATAAAAAAAGAATGAGTCGTTAATAGAAAGAAAAATGATAGCCATGAAAAAGAAAAACAGGACGGTAAGATGGGGGGAAATAATAAAGAAAGAAATTAGCAAAAAATTGAATCAGAGAATGTCAAAAAGTAAAGAATGAAAAAGACCTAGTGAAGGAGTCAAGTTTTCTCTCTGGAGACAGATGAGTCCAATCAATCAATCGAGGTGTACTTGTAAAGCCTGTATTCACAAATCTAAATTGTCAGGATCCTCTTCCCTTAACCCTGAACCGGAGCGAAGAAAAACTACCAAACAAGCATACTAAAA
This sequence comes from Platichthys flesus, assembly GCF_949316205.1. Lineage (NCBI taxonomy): Eukaryota > Metazoa > Chordata > Actinopteri > Pleuronectiformes > Pleuronectidae > Platichthys > Platichthys flesus. The sequence goes on along the minus strand of NC_084958.1, from coordinate 18,597,029 downwards.
AAGCTTTAGGCAGGTAAAGGAACTTCAGAGTGAGGGATCCCTGTCCCAGGACAATCCCTGTCCCAGGACAAACACTGTCCCAGGACAAACCCTGTCCCAGGACAAACACTGTCCCAGGACAATCCCTGTCCCAGGACAAACAGAAGAGCATTAGAGGCCTAAACAGCAGCTTTTATGATTTATTTCCCTGGTGTCATTAGTTAAAGTGAATATTTATTTATTTCACCACTATTTCCCATTGTGTCACTCAGCCAAGAATAAAGTGTCAACACTAAACTGAACATTAACATAATCAGGATATTTTTGCGATTCCTTAAAGCAAATATACTTGTATAACATCATAATAAATATTTAATAATAAACGTAATAAAGTCATGTATTTTCTGCTGCTTTAGTAGGTTTTAGGTGGTGCATTGATTACGCTCAACACATTTCATTTGAATTATTTAAAGAGATGAATTAAAAACGTGGCTTTAATTATATTTTTCTTAGACAACACTTGGATATATTTTCCAGCGTTAGTCAAACAAACCATACACACATATTAACATGTTTATATATAAATAAATAAATATATATATAGAGAGAGGGATAGAGATTAAATAACTTACCAGTGGCAGATTTGATCTTATTGAAGCTGAACTGAAACTGGAAGACGAGGATGAGCCCTGTGATGAGATGAAGAGTCTTCTTCACGCTCATCATCATCCTCCCTCTCACTTATAAAGAAGTTAAATAAAAGCACAACAGCGTTTGTGTCCTGACGTGAAATTTCTCCTCACGTTAACGTCCATGTTAAAGTTTTCAAATGTTCGCATCTCATCTGTGCGACTCTTCAGTTTCTGCAGAAAGAGACGAGTGTGCGGCCACAGGGAGGAGGCGTTCACTGGGCGTGGGAATTCACAGTATCAGATTACTGCACATCACAACAGCAACCTTTCTTTCCATATTTTTTTTTCGATCATTTCTTTCTATTTTCATTATTTCTTTCGTATTCTGTCTTATTTTCTTTTCATGCAATCTTTCTATAAGAAAGTAAGAAAAAAAAAGAAAGAATCAATTAGTCAGGAAGAGAAAGAAAGAAAGCGGAACGGAAGATGGAGAAAACACAAAAAGAACGAAATAATAAAGAAAAAAGTGAACAGAGAAAAGAAAGAATAAATCAATAACAGAAATAAAGAAATTATAGTCAGGACAAAGAATGAAAGAGGTAGGAAAGATGGGGGAAAGAAAAGAGAAAGAAATAGTAAAGATAAAAGAAAAGAAGAATAAAACGATAATAGAAGACTATAAAAAAGAACGTTTGGTCCATGTTCCATCCTCTAACACGGATGTGGGATTTTGGACCGACAACATAGCCAGCCACCAGGGCACAATGGAGACACACTGAGGTCTGCCTCCCCCTCGTTAGCAGATGGTATATATAAGCACAATTTAAGTCATGTTTCATTTTATTCAATTGTTAACTCTTCTGCTTTTAAAATCTTATTATTGTACATATAACAAAAGGTTTCACTGTTTCCAGTCAGAATAAATGTGTTGTTCCGTTCCGTCGAGCTTCTACGCTTCAAAATCAATTCATCACTCAAAGGAAAAAAATTCTTGCAGGTAAAATCAAATAAGCTTTTTATTAAAAGGCGTGACATTAGCATTGTGACATTACAAATCATTACAATTTTTAAGACATTGTAATAAATACTTAGGAACAGATAAGATGTTCACTAAGAAGACAGGAATCTGCCAACGTGTGTTAAGTGCCACTGGATCACTGATTCTGAAGCTCATCAAGTTTGCTTTCAAGTACATTTGTGCTATGTGACACCTACAGGACGAAGTGAAAGATTCGACAGGAAATACAAGAAAGGCCAAATCAATCCTGCCGGTTTAAAAACATCGACGTTTTACAGGAATAAGTCAACATTGTGGGGGACATCTTCCTGTCAGAGATCACAGGAGATGACTAATGGTACTGTCTGTTTGGTAAGTCATAAGCACCACTTTAGTTTTCAGATGCTTTAAACCAGATATAGGTTCATGATTGAGCTTCAGAAATGATATTGAAAACGATTATCTGTTCACATCACTTAGTTTGGTTTATTAGCAAGTGGCAAGGTGCACCACCGCCACCTCTCATTACCTCACTGAACGAATGCAAAGAATAATGTCTCCCATAATGGATTATTCCTTTAATCTCAACATATCCATTAGCATGATCATTTTGTTCAGACATTGTCTCAATTATCGTTGATATGAAAATTACTTTTTTGACATGATTTATCCATTAATGTAAATGCGACTCACAGCACCTTTAATTAAGCAGTTATTTGTCTCAGATGTGGGTGGAATGCAAAAATAACAATAAAACAAACTGAGAACAAACCACCATCTTAAACATTTAAAATCCACATCTCAGAAGCTCCACTTCGAAGATGAGAGGAGAATTTGGTGGGATAACGGGAGGATATCCACCGCTGCCATACGCGTAGTCCGGCGAGCAGGTCAACCTTGCCATTTCACCAATACTCATCTGTGGAGGAGGCCAAGAAAAGTTACCAAAGGAAATTGCAAGTTATAAAACCTATAATTCACATTTAAAATTAAAAAAACTGCAGCAGAGATGGAGTAGGCGATGCACCGACTAAACACCAGCCCAGAAACACAGCTTTCAAAATATTCCATCATTATTTAACAGAATTTTGGTCCTGCACCCAAGAAAGGAGCTAAGAGAGGAAGCAACTTTATTGATCTATTGCAAGTTCAGGGGATTTTATGTTTAACAGTTTAAGACACAGGAGCATATTAATTCCCAAGTTGAACTCTGCTCCGTCTGGAGACTGATTTAAAGCCTGTGACGCACAGAGCAAAGTTTTATGCATATTATTATTTTCTAATATCCATAACTATGAGAGAGCGTCCAGGTATCTCGCTCAAGTCTTACATAGGAAGTACATTGCTTCAACCATCATTTCAGGTCACCCAGTGCAATTGCATAGGTGGAGAAGTAATCCCACTGACAACTAATCTTGATGTGTGGAAAACTCAACAATTTAGTGAAATGTAATTTTAAAAGTTCATCTCATTACCCTAGCTACACCTTCATCCCAAGCACGAATGACCTCTCCCATTCCCAGTTTGAAAACAAAGGGCTTTCCCCGATCCCTGGAGGAGTCGAACTGCTTTCCGTTGGTCAGCGTGCCTGTGAAACAAGTGTTTTGTGATTAGGAAATGAAAAGAAAAACATTTAAATGCATAGATAGTAAACCACAGTTAAGGATACAAAAAAAAACAACATATTACATAAACACACAACTGCATGGATCAGCAGAGGATGTTGTATGGAGAAACTGAGGGAAGAACTCATTTAGTTTGCAATGCACATCAGGATTTGTATTCCTCTCAAACTTAGGAGATTTTTTTTTTATTTCACCATCAACAGTAAATCATTTATGGATCTCGATCTAAAAAAAAGAGGGAAGGATCCCAGCTGGGCCCGAGGCTGCCAGGGACATGCACCCAGGTCTGATCAACCTGTGGTTGGCCTGTCTTAGAAGGTGCCTAGTGATTCATAGGCAGAAAAACCTGAGGACACTACGGTCCACAACATCTGCTGCTGGTTGGCACAAAACCATCCAACATACAAGGGACATTCACCATCTTGTCCCATATTCCATAAAAAAAACCGGGGCCCTTATATCTCTGTGGGGATTGATACAGCCTGGTTGGATTTACTGTTGCAGCCGAGCGGCTTCGCGTCAGATCTCAAGTTTCGATTACTAGTTATCGATCCGACGAGGCGGAAACTGAACATCTTTACCGCATTAGTGAATAATGGAGACATGAGGACCGTTAGCATCGCCGTAGCTAGGACGGCTAGCATCGCAGAAGCTAGGACCGCTAGCATCGCAGAAGCTAGGACCGCTAGCATCGCCGTAGCCGAGCGCAAGGTGTGGAATGTGGGCGAGCTGCTAACTCGGCTCCACCAGACGATCTGCTCCGATTCAACCGCAAAAGAAACACGTAGTTTGACCCAGTGAGCCTCACAGAATCCGGTTACCTGAATTTAAATAAAACCACCACCACCACCCTTCGTTTCCGGCGTCCGTGCTAAGCTAACGTTAGCTAACCCGAAACTACACCCACACCCACACACATATATATATATATATATATTTTTGTATATATCCCCTCGCCTCAGCCCACAGGAGAATTAACAAACACAAACAGCACAAGTGTCAGATTCGACCTGAACATGTTGTTTATGTATAAATATATAATATTGTTTATGTATAATAAGTGAGGGAGCCCCGGATCGTGTCTTACCGACGTAGTGCACTTCAACCCGGTGTCCTCTCTGCGGGAAAGTCCTCCCTACAGGCACACAGCGTGGGGTTAGAACGGTCAGATCCATAGTGATAAGAAACATATCGATTCATTGAACAGTTGTGAACAGATCCTCACCGTCGCCATGTCTCAGTGTCTCGACGTCGACTCCCATTGTTCTCCTCGGTGATGTGGATGTGACCGAGCAGCTGGACTCTTCCACCGGTTATGAGCGCTCGCTGCAGGACGGAGCTGTCACGTGACCCGCGTGGTTCACAGGGAGACACACAGTTTGGATCGAGTCCCATTTCCGCCTCATTGTCGATTATTACAATAAAAAAAAGGATTCCTATTCACGTGAGTTCAACATTTACAAATACAAAATTCATAATAATAAACTAAATATAATCATTATGATCTGGTAAAGGGATTTTTTAAATACTAGGTTCCCACCGTCTGTGATTTATCTGCTGTGCCCCGTCCAGTTGTTTCCATTTCAGACCTTTTCCCTGTTTGGATGTTATATTTTGACATCACTAATATAACCAAGAAACACACACACACACGCACACACACACGCACACACACACGCACACACACACACACACACACACACACACACTCACACACGCACGGTGTATTCAACTCCAACTGTAAGCACTAAAGCTCTTATGCTCAAATAATGTTAAATGTCAAATTTCTCCACTAAAACCAATACGTACTGGTTATTTAACAGATTCAGATTGTACAACAAAACATATGATTAGTTATTGTAAAAAAATAATTGCTTGCTTAACATGAAATTATCAACACACACATCTAAACCAGCCACAACCTTAAAACCTGTTCCCTGTTGATTTCCATGCAATCATAAGTGTGGGCGGGTGTTGTACAGATTTATATAACAGGCTCATGTAGGAGGAACAACGTCAGCAGTGGAGCCAGCCACTCACAGTCCAAATGAGTTGTATAGTGTAAATCTTTAAAGCCTGTTCAGCAGGTCCAGAAACATTCTTACGTTTCCCGCAGCTTGTAGAAGTATTTACTTATGTTATGTTGCACAATGTTGGAAGTTAAAGTGCACCCATCTGTAAATTTCAATGTAATTTTAGCTCTGCCACAACATGTTTGGAAGAGCAGACGTGACCTCATCTCTTTGTAATGTTCAGTTTCTTCGGGGGAAACAACCTAAACATGATTTCTTGAGTGTTCATGTTTCCACTTGCTCTACAGCAAAGATAACACGAGCAATTTAAGACAAGTTATCACAAGACGTTGCATTTCGTACAAATCATGTATGCTTTTCAAATTATTCCTCCCTTGAGTTGTTATATGATTGGCAGTATTTGCAAATATTGAAAACTACTCCAGCTGAACAGTCGTTTATTTTTCTCAGCACAATACCATGTGAAAGTTTCATCTTGTACATGGTTTTAGTGGAATCAGGAGTTCACAGGAATAATTTACATACTTTATGATGGATTTGTTTTATTATAATCATGAATCTGGTCTAAGTGTCAGATGATCCCACACTGGCGTCGATTTCGTACAGCCTGTTGTCAAAGGTAAGGTCCGATTCAGCTCCATGTTGTGTGTCCTGAAAAGAAAAACAAACATTTTTTATCATCTGAGTTGAGTCAAGACAAGATGCTTCGCTGTCAGACACTGAGTACTTACATCTGTTTTGCAGTCAAAGAGGTCAAACAATGAATTCTGGTTACTGAGACACACAAACAGAAAAGTCAGCCACCAACACACATGACTATTCCTCAGGGACATTATGTTTATTATTGATGTATTTACATTGTGCAGCGTCTCTTGTTCATCCTGAAGAGGAAGACGGTGAGGATAACTCCAGCCAACAGAGTCAGACCCACTGAGAGGCCCAGGGACAACATATCTGCAGATTAAGAAACATCACAAGAGCTCAGCATTTCAAATCAGCACATTCCCTGCATGTGTTTCGGTGAAAAATGCAGTTACCTCTTGGAATAAAACTTTAAATTCATTTAAGTTTGGGTTAAAAGCACATTTATCCCAAAAACCTTTATGCAAGTGCTTTTTGAGCGAAGGCAATTTATTGGTTCTTATCTTATCAAATTATAAGGTAAATACATCTCGATATACACTCATTGCATTTGAGTTAACACAAAATATGCTCAGTTGAATTATTTGAGAAGGAGTTCCAGTTACCAGAGTTTTCATCAGGAGGGTTGATGGGGGGGTCTGTGTAACAGCTGCCGGGGAAGATGGTGATGTCATCGAGAGCTACGTCCCCTCCTTTATTCTCCCCCCTCTGATACACAAACACGAACTGTGGCGTATAATACAAAGTTAGTCAGAATCTGGACATTTTCTGCATATTCATTAGAAAACTCTGAAGCGTATAAATGATTTCACTGGTTAATCTGTTCAGTTTTTCCAGGCTTCCTGATCAGATGACACGTTTTGCTCTTGACAAAATATTCCAGCAGTATTTTTAAGTATACTTTTATTAATTAATGACCAGCTGACTGAATTATCTCTTATAAAAACCACCATAATCCAATAGTTACCCAGAATGCATCTTCATGTTGAATAGGCACTTGAGCCATCTGCCACTTATCTCCCCTGTCTCCCGACTCAATCCACTTCAGATTTCCTTCTTCACTTCCACCTGATTGCATTTTTCTACGGGAGAGGACAACACTCATTTGATTAAAAAAGTTAATTAAGACATTCATGTTTCTCCTTCGACATGAACAGTTACCTGTCATTTATGAAAACTCTGAGAGTCCCAACATGGCTGCCATACATGTGGTACCAGAAGATGAGACAGTGCCCTCTACTGGACGGCTGGAACACATCACTGATCAGGAAGGACCTGTCTCCCCACTCTCCCACTAAGCTGTCCACATACAGATAATAACCTGTGGGACACAGTTATATTCTTTTTGCAGACATTGCCAATATCACTTCAGATGAATGTGCAGATGGTCTAACCATGATATACAGATAACAGCCCAGTCAGACTTTGTGTTTTATAGATACCTAGAATAAGATCTGTATATTATTTAAATCATCACCATGTGTTGAGTTGGTGGTGTGATCCAAACTGGGTCCGGTGTTGGGGTTTGGAGAGTCCCCTCTGCCGCGGAGCCAGTTCCCCTGGTCAACGTCTCCACCCAGGTTGCTCCAGCTGCACATGTTGATCTCAAAGTCACAGAATCCATGAGGAGGACACTGAGCCTCCGTCAGATGTACATCATCGAAAGCCATGTCTCCCTCCTGAGTGGAGCCAGACTTCACACCTTCCACCACAAACTGAAACACACAGCATGAGATGATGGAAACTGCTGGATAAACTATATATGAGACAAGTTTTAGATGTCATCTCACTCTTATTATATAACATTGTGGTTTCATTTTTCAGACTCAATTTATTGTATATTATATGATTTGTCAATAACTACATTTGAGATGAAAAAAATTTGGTTTTAACTTCCTCATCCAATTAAGTGGTAAATGTCTGTAAAGGCCCAAATGTCAGTGCAAAATATCAGATCACTTTAAAATACTTTTTAGAGAAGAAGTATCTCAGTAATGCAACAATACATAGTGCATGAGCCTAATCTGTAAATTCAAAAGCAACTAGAGCTGCCAAGTAAATATGATGAGGGGCAATATTCATTGGAGATAGTCAAGTAAGGCACTTCGGTAAATTTACTCAAATGCAGAACCTTAGTAAGTTTATTTAGTAACCTCTCACCAGTGTCTGTCTCTTTCCCACAGTGACTGTGGGTCACCAACGGTTGTGGGTGGGTCTTTGTGACTCACCCTGTAAGGCTGAACACGAGGCAGAAGTGAAGCCTGAGCGAACCTCCACAGCCGGCCCTGGTCTCCTGTCTGAGAGAAGATCAGAGCTTCCTTCCCGTCTTCACCCTGCTGGTAAACATTCAGCGTCCCCACGCCTTTCCCATACATGTGGTACCACAGCTGCACACAAGCTCCTTTTCCTGAGCAGCCATAGGAAGGAAAACCTCAATAAAAGTAATTTCATCAGAGATATTACACTGAATATCAACAGCAGCTCAATATCGTCTTCATCTTTTACCTCTGTGGAAGTTTAGAATGCTTCAAAGTCAAGTTATTAGTGTTTTCTTAAAGAGCTAAATAGAATTGACAAGCAGATCTGTCCGGTCATTGTGACTCTGACCTGCAGGGTACAGGGGTGAAGACATTGCAGCTTTCTGGTCGGTGCTGTCGGCAGCGGAGGAGGGTAGGTAGTAGTAGTGGCCCGTGGGTGTGTTGGTGGTGTGGTCGGTGTCTGGTCCTGTGTTGGGGTTGGTAGTGGAGCCCGAGTCTCTGACCCAATCAAAGTCATCAGTGGTCTCCTGCTGCCAGTTACAACTCCCCTCCTCAAAGTCACACAAATCTACAAGATAATAATATATACATTATAATATTTTGGAATGTATTATAAAATTAGAAATACGGGTCTGCAATTGTATGCCTCTGTCAACCAGTGCAGTTTCAATCTACATGCATTTCTTTCAAGACACATATGAGTTTGACATGACCTTTGACCTTTAAAATTGAAATCAGTTAATCTGTGAGTTTAACTGAACATTCAAGTGAATGTTTGTATTTTATTGATCAATTTTATTGAAAGACCAAATAACTTTTGTAAAGGATCCACATTTATTTTCTTTAACTTTGAAAGATCGTGCGTTTTTGACATTTTCCAGGATTTCTCAGGTAGAGATTCATGGATCTCTATGAAAAAAACATCTAGCATCCATCAAATAAATCCCCATGTTAAAAAGAAGTGTTCTGCAGCTTTAGCCCAATTACCCGAGGCAGGACACGGTCCACTGAGGAGGGAGATGTCATCAATGGCGATATCTCCCGCCTCTCCTCCCACCGTAGCCTCCAGAATCACTTGGTGGACTTTCTGCAGCATCACGTGGGTCTGCACCAGCAGCCACTCATCCCCTTGATTTCTTGATTTCTGCCACACCTACAGGAAGGACGGAGGGTGATTCACTTACAATGAGGATGTGGGGAGGGTTTTGCAACATCGCACTATGCAAACTGTGCAACTTGCACTCCATATACCATGAATTGATGTTGTTTTGCAATCAGAATTTCACAATTATGTGAAAAGTATAGAAACGGAGAGAAAATGAGGTGGAAGCAAATATTTCTTAATCAGCTTCACAGCAAAAACCCTCACGTATTTTTCATGCAGCAACTTTATTAAAAAACAAAAACATAAAGTACGAAAACTATTATTATTTATTCATTTTTTACCAGTGTTTTCTTCAAGGGATCAGCTGAGTGTAGAAACATCTTCAGAGATCCCACGGTAGCTCCAAACATGTGGTACCAAAATGTGAGACAGTATCCCTTTTCTCCAGCAGGTGGCAGCAGTGCAGACTTCATCTGAGCCATGTTCCCCTTTACACTTGGTGTTGAACTCTTAATATAAAGGTATTTCCCTGATAAAGAAACATAGACGACTTTAGATTATCCGGAGTTCCAAGTGTAAACGACAAAGTCAATGATACTCTATTGATCCTACATGTAATACTGTGTGTTTTCAGAAATTGCTTGTAAAACTATTTTGTAATGGTTGTGACCTTTGCCCGTAGTGTGGTCTCCTGCAGGTCCCGTGTTGGGGGTTTCGGTGGCGCCGGATGTGCTGAGCCAGTCAAGCTCATCCTCAGCCCCCTGCACCCAAAGACACAGGCCATCTTCAAAAGGGCAGCTATATGCAGACAGAGCTGAGGAGGAAAGACACAATAACATTAGTTCTGTCAGACAACTCACGTTTGATCATGTAATATATTTATTACAACAGATTTAGTGTTTGGCGTCTAGGCTCCAACTTAATCACTCCCCCATATGATTACACAGGAATGATGGGCGTGATGAGCAAATACTTGTAACCCCCCGTTGGAGCATACAGGTGGATGCTGGGCCTACAGGTGGATGCTGGGGTGGAGGAGGGACTGAAGCAACAGGTAGCAATACTGCAGCAGCAGTGCAAGCAAGAGGGGTTGATGGGAAATGTCTCTCTGGTTAAATAGACCACCTGATAAGGTGGGTGTGTGTTATAGATGGTTGTGGAGATTGAGGTATGTCACATGATGTATGTCACGTGATGTATGTCACGTGATTGGCGCAGCGCAGCTCGAGTTGCCTGCCAGAACTAGCTCGCAGGCGTCGCCATATATGTCCATTTAAACATGGTAGAGATATGAATGAAGAATCACATAACCAACCAATACCACGACAACATTTTATAAATTAACTCACATGTTGAAATCATATTTACCTGGTGGTTGGTAGGATTTATCACAGTTTAAAAAAGAGATGTCATCCACAGCTAAAATACAACCTCCAGTGGCTGTGGCCTCCTGAGTTACTGTATTCATACCACTGAACAAAACCTGAAAATAGACAGATGCATATGAGAAATACTGCATATTTGGGTTCATTTACCAACATATTTAGAAGACTAGTACATACAAATACATGTGTGATAATACAAGTGCACATGATTTGTTTTTTGTCAACCACATTCTGATACATTACTTGATCATTTGCACACATATTTATCAGATCCCATGCATAAAAAATATAACGATGGGTGGCTTAAGTGAGACAAATAACGAATTAAATACTTTTAAGGTTTTGGGATTCTACAGATTCATGTAAAATCTCCCTAAATAAAATGTTCATCTGGGTGGAGACCTGGTGACCTTGTTTATTCGGGTTAATAAAACAATACATTCCCGTGTCCCCTGCATAAAGATTCAAAGACAACATGAGCGTACACCTTATAAGGCTGCTGTTGCAGGCCGAGAAGCAGTGTCTCCGCAGTCCAATGGGAGACAGTGTTGTGACTACGTGACCACAGGATTGCTTCACTCCCCTCAGCTTGCTGCATAAGCACTCTGAGTGACCCAGCACTGACAGAACTGATGTGGAAGTGAAACCTGGGTTGAGGAAAGAAGGAAGGAAGGAGGGGAGAGCGTTGGAATGGGAAGACAGTTGAGTGGTAGAACGATGGGGGAGGTGTGGAGCATTGAGCAATTCATACGATTTTGAATCAAAAACAAATGTGACGATCGATGCCGCGGTTGTCACTCACTGAACCTGGCAGTAGTGGGATGACAGGGGGAGTGAGGGACTCTGAAGCCGGGATTCGCTCTGTGTGGACCCCTGACTGAAATTCACCCTCATGTAGAAGCCTGAGAACAAGGGAGCACATCCTGAATCAACAACATTTACTCCTAACAGGTTGATTCATTTGCTGCACTGGGATCAGTTCAGAGTTTCGGCATGTTATCAATTGATTTCTCTTCCTGTGGATCCATAAATTCAACCAATGAATCAGTAACTTATCCACTAGAGTCACCTTTGTCTGTGGTGTGATCAGTGGGCGGCTCGGTGGAGTTGCTGGCTTTCTGTCTCTGCCACGTGCTCTGTCCTTCACTGGAGTCAGTCCATTTGCATTGATCCCTCTCAAATGAGCAAGGACCTACATTGACGATAAAAAACAGCATGAATAATACTGCTGGGAAAAGAGAGGGGGGGGGGGGACCACATTGATGTCTCACAGTTTTTTTATTTTATTTTGGTTTTGTGACACATTTTGCTTCCAAGAACATTTATTTTTGTCCAACGATAAAGGTCATGTGTGTTGTCCATATACTTGAATTGATCGTAAATTGTGAAAGAACTTGGTCATGTTGTCCGGCAGGCTGATGTCTCACTGGCTGATGTTGAAACAAAGTCAATGACACAATATCCACAAGTTGTATCAGCATGCAGGGACATATTACCTACGTATCTCTTACAAGAATCATATTGCAACAAAAGCCATCACTACTTTTGCCTTTAAAATAATTTCTGTGTTAATTAGCATGGATTCTTTAGCTTTGCTCTTTGTGATTGTTTGTGCCTTTGGAAGAATTTCCCTCCAATCCCCTGCTGTGTCAGCTGTCTCCACAAGGAGGCTTTTAAACACAAGTAGTTTTGTTCTTTAATGACGATGTGACGTATAAAAATATGTGCCATACAATAAAAATACAATTATTAGTTACCCAAAAACTCAACTTGTTTTTTTCACACAGTTAAAAAGATTGAGAAAGTCACCACACGGCTCTATTTGCCATTAGCCGACTAATGTCAGATTTACTGAAGGTCTTTCGGGCCTGTTAAAGATCCATGCAAAATGTAGCTCTCACCACAGCTGTCCTCGTCCTCCCCCTGGGGACAGTCTAGATGATAATCACACAGTAAGGTGGACGGAACACAAACTTTTCCAGCCGACCTCCAACAGAAAAATGTGTTATCCTGCAGCACCAAAGACAGGGAACACAAATCATGATGTTACAGGCCTTGTTGTGTAGAATATTTTAAATCTTCAGATGTAGTTGTGTAGTTGTTTACCGGACAGGGACTGATTGGACCTGTTGAGGTTGAGCCTTGAGATGTGGGTGGGTTAAAGGTTGGAGATGGGGGGGAGGTGGGCGACGTGTCAGGGAGCCCGTTGTTGTTGGGGTCAAATTCACACTCTTTGGAAAAAGATACGTCATCCAATGCAACCTTCCCTCTGCGACTGTCACCGTGCTCATATCTGAAGACGATCTGAGATAAAAAATCAAATATCCTCAACTTCTTTGTATTATTCCCACTATTCCCAAGTATTGCGAAGTTAACTATCAGTACAGTGCATTCCTCTACTGATACTTTACCTGAGGGCCTGCACAGTCTGATTGTTCTACACGTTTAAAAAACATTCAAGCTGATTGCTGCAACTTTTATTTCTTGCTCATGGGACAGGATCAACAATCTGTGAACACGGTTGGAAATGAGGCCTCAGTTGTCTTAAGTGTTCAGCTGTCAATTGAATTGTGTCCTCGCTGACCTTGCTGCTGGCTGATGAGGAGAACGTGACCTCTGCTCTCTGCCAGCTGTAGCTCTGTGAGTTTTCCCTGAGCCATAACAGTCTGTCGCCACTGCCGGACCCTCGTGTCCTGGACTGGGCTGTCAGTGTGGCTGTAGAATCCTCCAGGCTGAAGTAGAAGAACCTCATCTACATAGAAAAGATAGGTATTGCAACAATGAGGTGAGAGGAACATAGAAAAGAAGGTGAAATAAGCATGAGATGGATAATAAAAGCTTATGAAATATTCACACATAAGCAGCAGGTCGAACTTTAATAGTATCAGAAGCTTTCAAAGGTTATTTGTGGTGTGCTTGGTAAGTTAAGTAAACTCACAGTACAGTTCGAGACGGGTATTAACGTTTTGGAGAGAATCTCTGATGTCTGTCCCTTCTTCTTGAGGTAAGTCCCAGGTATCACATAATGGCCTGTATGATAACAAAACAGAAACCATAGGTATAGGTTTGTTGTTAACAGAATGATTAAATATAGTATATTAATATGAGTCACCCCTTAGCCAGGAGTCTCAGGGAGTCTAATACCTGCATCAGAGTTTTTGGTGTGATCCCTGTGAGGCCCATGGTCGGGCCAGGCGTCCTGTCCTTTCTGAAGCAGCCACTCATCTCCAGGGGTGTCCACGTCACTCCCTGCCCAGGAACACAAGCCCTGTTCGAAGCTGCAGCTCTCCATCAAATCCTGTTCTTCTACATCATCATATAAAGGGGGGATGAGAGGAAGACAATTACCACAAACTATAAATTGGTACTCAAGAACCAGTGAACACATAATACTGTACATACAGAGTCATATCCACAAATTACAAGTCAAGAATGGCACAACAAATATTTACAGCCGCTCTACGGTATGAGCTACCATTCACTATCATGATGATATCTCACCACAGTTGCTTTCATCAGACCGGTCCCCACAGTCATCACTGAAGTCGCACACTTGGTTGTTGTCAACACACACACTGTTGTTGCAGAGAAATTTGCTCTCTGGACACGGGGGCTGGGGCTCTACGAAGACAAACAATATTGATTGAATGTAAAATCAGCATTAGAAAGTGCTAGGTGTAAATAAGTAACAAAAAGGTTTTAAGTTTACCAGGCAGGGTGCAGTTTGTGAAGTGGATGTCATCAATGGCAATATGTCCATACTTGTTGAAGGTTTTGGAGGCTTGAAACAGGATGGTGAAGTCCTGAGGGATTCTACCAACCGTCACCTCCCCCCGTTGCCATAGATTTCCATGGCTGCCTGATAACCACCACAGCGTTGTTGACCTAGAGCCCTCCAGCAGTGACACGTCCAGCTGTTCTACATCTGAAACAGGGCACAGAACACAAGACTGCATGCACAAATACAAAAGGGTGACTCACATATGAAGAGGACATGCATGATTTTGATTGATTTTTGAATGGCTACACACGAACATGTGCATCTGCCAAACATACCCTCTCCATAAAGGTTGTAGTAGAAGTGCAGCGTGCAGGTGGCACCGGCCTGTTTCATGGTGGGACTCTGCAGGGCAGCGGGGCTTATCTCGTCGCCTCTGTCCGAATCCACCGCCATGTACCAACCTGGAAGGGTCAGATAAGAACCAGGGAGAACAGTGTTTTCTTTCAATCCACAGTCAGCAGAATACTGCAGAAAATACGGAGCCGGAGCAGTTTCATCAAGTTGAAATGGGGTGGAAAGTTGTGAAAAGAGGTTGTAGCAGGGTGACGGGAGAATGGGGATGATAGAGGACTTCCTCAAACAGCTCTGCATTTCACAGATGAAAAACTGTGGGAAATATCCAACATTCAATGCAGAAAATTATAAGATGTTTCTTGTTGCTCTTTTATTTTCTAGTGCATTTATTCATTCGTTTACTGTATCTATGGGAAGGCACCATGGATTGATGCTTTCCCTTTCTAGAACCTAGTTCATTTGAATTGGGACTAATAAATGCACTAAAGGTTTTGGGTGAAAGCAACTGATTTAAGAGAATAATCAAGTTGTTATTTGGAATATAAGAAGTATAAACCCAAGTCAGAGTAAAACAAATTTAAGATCTGGTTAGAGTGTGTCCTACCCAGTTCAGTGCCCAGTGTGTTGTCCACAGTGGGTCCAATGTTTCCTGCAGCATTCCTTCCTCTCACCCACTGAAACTGGCCCATGCTGATGTCCATCCAATCACATGTGCCATTTTCAAATGAGCAACCCTCAAATCCCCAGTTTGTTTCATTCACTACAATAAAAAGAAAAGTTACATTTATATTAATCATCTATTCAAATATCATTAAACATATTTCGGTTAACAACTACAGGAACAAACAGAAATAGTACCTTGACAAGGCCCTGATGTTAAAGTGATGTCGTCAAGGGCAATGAATCCTCTATTGTGAGCCTCTGCTTCAATCCACAGCTGAGTGTGATGTAGTTTAGGGAGTCGGTGAATCACATTGATAAAAAAACTGTTGTCTTTCTTATTTTACTGTTGTATGTGTGAGTACCTGGAACGGTTTGGTCTCCTCTACAGATTGGGAAAACATGCTCCATCTCCTGCCACTGCTGTTACTATGGAACATCAGGTCCTCCTCTGATTGCCCGGATCGCTTGTACACCCGCAGTGTCCCTGAGTCACTGACAGACAACAGACATATTTCTTATGTGAATGCTGCTTTAGTTATGTTTGTTTTACTAAAATAAAGCCATTATTCACTTCATAAAAGTCAAAAAACTTAATTGAACTAAATTTAATTCTGGCCCCTGATCGCCGGAGAAGTTCCACTTCTATAATTCTGCAAAAAGCGCAGTCCTGAACATTTTCTGACCTAAAAACTAATTTGATCAATTTCTCTTCTGCCGGTTTTCATCTGTTAACAATTGAAGATTTTTATTTTTTTTAAGCTGACACATTTTTGGCTGTTGTTGGGTTGAAGCAATTATTAGGTCTTGTCTTAAGACTGAACTCTGCCACAGAATATTCGTGCTCTTGCACAAAGTGGAGCAGATGATTCATGTCTAAATGCCATTTGTCCACACTTCCTCAGGAAGTCAATGAGGAAACTAAACAGAGTAAACAGGATGAAGTGCATCCTCTGCATTGTCACATACTGTAGCATGGGAGAATGGTGGAGGATCTTGGATGTTTTGTATTTGCTCACCTGTTTTCCATATAGTACCATAAGGTGAGACAGGAGGTAGTTTCCCTCAGTTGGATCCATTCGGACACTACCTGTGCACGACTGCTGTGGTTTAGGTGAAGTGATGAGCTCAGCAAAAACCAACCTACATGTAAAAGAAAAAACAACTTCTTGCAATACAAGATAATTCTATTTTGATTCGTCTTTAAGTTAAATATTTGATGATGGATCAACTCATGTCTCATTTTTAGTACAAACTATCAATCCCTCTTCTGGTTAAACTACTGAAACGGGAGTTCCAAAGTACGTCATACATTCCTCTGTAACAAGTTTCTTCTCGAGTAAACGACGTGACAAAACTTTACTTGAGAAAGGAGGAGGTAGTTTCAGTAAAAAGAAATGAGTCACTGCTAAAAAAAGAAGTTAATGAATAACAGTCTGTGACCATGAGCAGCTGATAATGTTGATCATTGCAAGATTGGAACTTGCACTTCAATAAACATACAAATGTAATCTCAAAATGAATAAAAAATATCCAAAATCCCAGACTAGATTGGAAATACAGGCCTATTATTTCTCACTGCAGTGATAAAGAAACATTATATGTTTGGTGGTAGTATATCTGAGTTCATACCCTGTGGGCTCTGAGTGGTGTGGTCGGTCGGTGGACCATGGAAGCCCCCATTGGCCATCACCCAATCATGTCCATCTTCTTTAGGGACGTTGATCCAGCTGCACTGCCCGGACTCAAAGTCACAGCTTCCTGGAGGCCTGCAGGCTCCATCCCTCACAGAAACATCATCTAGTTTTGGCACAGAGTCTGTGTCTGACTTTCGGACAACCCTGAACCCCACCTGGTGAGGTACATGAACTGTTTTAGGTGGCATCTCACAGGAATGACAGATAAATACAGAATGCAGTTTGTTCATGGTTTGATTGTCAGAGAGCAAAAAGGTAAAGACAGCATACACGGTATTTCCCCGGGGAGGACACGGTGACCTCTGCCACCTCCCAGCCTGTAGAGGGCTCTCCAGACCATTGCCAAAGGGGATCACTCAGCTGCCCGCTCAGCAGCACATGCACAGCCAGGCTGTTGGAGGAACCAGTGGGTAACCAGTACCTGAGGACACACAGTAAATGCGCAAACATTAAAATCCGATCATCAGATGACAAGTGTGATGTGCTAAATGTGTGCTGCGACAGCAATAGACCTACCAGAAGCGCACACACATCTCTGTTTCTGAAGAGAACTCTGGTGTGAGCAGCTGGGCAACTTCAGGTAGTGTGGCATTTGTTTCCATCACAGTCACATAGAAACCTGGCAAAGAGTTACAGTCATGCTTCGTCTCTGAGGTTAGCATCGTGTTGAGCTAAATGCAAATATTGTAAAGATAAACAGGCTGATGTTCAGTACATATATCTTTACTGGGTTCACCATTTTAATGAGGCTGTTGCTCACATATACTAGACAGCACTGAACATAAAAGTACTGTTGAGGCTCATGGGAAAGTCTTCAGATTTCCAGGTATATGGTCATAAACCAAAATACTGGGAAAGACAAATGTTATATCTCATGGTGAAAAACCAGATGATAACCAAAGTCAGTAAGATTCAAACTGTGGAAACACTTCAGTATTCAGTCTGGACCAAAGGGGTGATAAGCGGTGTCACTGGCAGTGTTAACTTTTGATTAAAAGCTTTCAGTTTACACTACATGCTCTAAAAGACCGATTCCCAACCAAGTGCTTGTGACACTCAGAAGTGAAGCAACATCAGTATGTCACAAAATCAAGAGTTGATAGAACATTCAAAGACTAATCTCTGATTTACCAAATATTGCAACACGACCCTTATTATTGTGGAGTCACAGGTTACCATGTCGGGAACCAGTGCTCAACACAATTCATTAAAGCCTCCATCTTGCTGGGGTGAGACTGTGATTGCTTTGAGTCACATGTTTGCAGTGCGGTGCTTGGTGCCACAGTTTTTCCGCTCACCATTTTCAGTTCCATAGGTGTGATCCACGTGATGTTGTGTTCCCCTTTTGCGACCCCATCGCCCATTATGACTGAAATCTTCCTCAAAGCCACACAAGTTGGATTCAAACCCACACATTTCTAGAATTTAAAGGAAAAGTTAAATTAGTTTGAGGTATGTTGTCACTTCCTGTTAACATCAGACAGTGCTGGGTCTGCGTTACACACTCTGATTGGTGCAGGCCCCCTCCCTCACTGTGACGTCATCAACAGCGATGAAGCCTCGGCTGCTTGTGGTTCTATGACCAGTAAACACCATCTGTGGACAAAGGATATTTTGTGACTGTGTGAAGACTGTATTAAGTTAGCGTTTATTTTTTTATCTATACTAATAAGATGCAAATAAAGAAATACAGGAAATCAAATCAAATTTGACGCTGATAATAGCATAATGGATATATTTGGCACATTACAGTGTATTACTAAACAAATATTTATATATAAAGGAAAAATAGGTCACAAGAAATTGCAGCATTACAGTGTCCATACAAGAGAATAGAAAACTGATCTGCTTCATAAAAATACTGTCACAGTTGATTTAAAAACAAATATAAGGGTTCATCATATGTATACAAATGTAGACAGATATATACATTTATCGGATTTGGAAAATAAAAACACCAGTATCACAAGGCTTAAAAAAAAATCAGTGTTTGGTCAGGCTGTGCTAACTGGATACAACATACCTGTGTTGTGTCGTTCTGGCTGATGGTTACTTGTGCGCTCATCCACTCTGGATTCTGGGTCCCTCTGCGAGTCCAGACTAACAGCTCAGAGGATTTCTAGAACAAACCAGTTATTGTCACTGTAGTTCTCTGGTAAAGATGCTGCAAGCGAAACCTGCTGCAGAAGGTTTGCTGAAGAACTAACTGGGCTACATACATTTCGAACGAGCAGATCCAGGGTGGACACAGAAGGTCCAAGCATGTAATACCAAAAACCAACACAGATATGTGGTGAAGGACTGACGACAGGAACAGAGACAGCTGCTCTCTCTCCATTCTTGGTACTGGATCCATTCAACAGCAAAAAGGAACCTTGATAAACGAAATATAGGTTTTCACAATGACATGAAAATCGTTCTGTATGCCATTCTGAATTCTATGTCTAACTATGCTCATGAATGTATACAGTGGTTACAAGGAGGTCTGATGGTCACCACAGCCTCACCGTGGCTGCACATTTGTGACTGTCAATGGTTTTGTACCTTGATTATTTCCAACAGTATGATCATACTGAGGTCCATCCCAGGGTTGTCCCACTTGAAGTCCACTGCTGACAGTCCAGTTAAAATCACCACTGGCCTCTTGGACCCAATCACACAGACCTGTTATCCAAGATCATTTTTGAAATCTTAGAATAAGGTTTTTGTTATATATAAATTACACAACTGTATTTTTATGATACTTCAAACACACAGATAGACACAAAACAAAGCAGTGGTTTAGTATGAGCCTTTAAATCGATTAAATATTTTTAAAGTCAAACATCGCTGTCAGTTATTTCATTATTTAAAATAAATCGTACGCGTCTTTAGCAAGAGTCTTCGTGATCTTATAAGTTTATCAAGGAGCCATTTACAGTAATCATGCCTGCAATTGACTGATTCACTTCAACAGGTTGGTGGAGGTTTCATTTTGTGATTGTACTCGAGCATTCTTTTAACTCATCACAAACTTTACTGAAACTCTAATTTTCCATGCATCACCTTGTTCAAAGGTGCAGTCCATGGGAGAGGCAGGAGCAGGGGTGGTAGTGGTGGCAGGGGCCGAGGTGGTGGTAGGGATCATCTCATCACAGGACTTGTCCCTGATGATGTGGACATCGTCCAGGGCTAAGCTTACTTCCGATGTGTTACAACTGGCTTGTAAAATAATCTGTGATAAAGGTTCAAGGTGATTTAAAGTTTGCTCTGATTTCTTATTTATAGCGACAGTATTTTCTCAAGTAATTACCTCAGTGTAGATCATCAAATTCTAAATGTTACTCTACCTGGTGAGGCTCTGATGCATTGTAATCCACCCGGTCCAGGATCCATGGTTCACCCATGATGCCATTTGTATTCCACACAGGGCGCAATCTGGCTGTCTCTTTCACAAACACTGTCAGGGTAATCTTTGAGGTTCCTGGATGATGAAAAAATGGGACATAAAGATGTCATAGATAATTTGTGAAGGACAATTATATCTGAATGCGCCAAATGAGAAAAGCTCTTTCACTGGTAAGACCTCATTCTGTCTTTTACATCTTTTTTTATTTCCTTTCTTCTGTGTATATATCCTGCACTATATGTGATGTAGAAACTGTACATGTCTGAATAATTTAACTGCAAAGCAGCTCAAAAGGAGAATTATCATCATGTTCAAACTCTATTGAAGCTATGTAGTGTTTACATTGAGTAAAATACTCTTTATCATCAATCTTATTATGTGTTTTAAGATTTTAGTAATATATTTAATACATTATTATCATCTGACACACAGTATAATATCATTATTTCGTATAATCACTCTGAATAGGTTTATACTGTCATAATCTACATTTTGTATTCTATTCAGTTGTGATATCTTGACCAGGACCCGAAATAAATTCATTTTAAAAGATAGAGATAAGACTGTAGATTGTACTCAGTACCTGCTGACCACCCATTTGAGGAGTGCCAGAGCTCCAGGCAAGCTCGGTCCACAGCTGCCATCGACTCGCTCTCCAGTCGAGCAACTTCTTGTACTTTCGAATTAGGGAACAGGAAGAACGCAAAGTGGCCTATAGGGAGAAAAAAAAGACATAATATGAAAGTGAGTCGTTTTCCAACAGTGACCTGTGCATGCACGGAGATGCATAGTTACAAATTCCAGTAATGGCTGCATTAGAAATAAAAAGAACATCCCCGTGAATAAAAAGGAGAATATCAGTTAAGTCACATTATCCACTGATATATACTCTGCCAGTCTTCGAAGTTAAAGTATGTGGTGTCCCACTTTTGTCTCAAGCAGAGGATCCTTGCTGTGCTACCAATTTCTTTTAAACTGAAAAACACAACTCTTAATATGGTGCTGTTTTTTTTGTGTTTGTGGTGACTCACCCAAAGAAGAATCTGTGGTGTGGTCCCTCCTTGGGATCATTCTACCTTCACTTTTGCCCGAGAGCCAGTCCCAGTCCACTCCGAACTCTGTTGGAGGACTGTTCACCCAGCCGCACAAGTCCATCTCAAAGTCACAGAAACCTGAAAGGAATAAGAGATGCACAGACACACACAGCATGCAGTCATATAAACCTGCTCAAACACCCCCATCCCACCCCCACTATTTCCTTGGTCACTAACCTGCCGGGGGACAGGCACCATTCAAGACGATGAGGTCGTCAATAGCGATATCTCTCCTTGGTCCGTCCCCAGCTATCGCCTCAAAAATCACCTGTCAGTCAGAAATACGATTACAAATTACTTTTAAATTTAACATATGAGATGAGTGAAGTTATTGCCCCAAATCTCATTTGCAAGTATGAAGTTACAGAAATTTCTCAACATATGCTTTAAAACGTGATAAAAAAGCATGAGTGTCCCCTGATCCCCTCCCTCATTCAGAAGTATTACCTAATATCTACATCTGCACTATACATATTAGCAGTAAAGAGTGTCATGTCCTGTGAACTGATTCTGATGTAATCTACTCATCTGATAAATGTGCTCCTGGTGGGTGTAAACCTACTTCATACTTGGTAACTGGGCTTAAAAGCGTCAATCTCCCATGTCTCCAGTGCTTCCCCTGATCTCCACTTCTGTCCCAGAGCTTCTTCTTCTGGCCGTCAGGGCTCTGGAGGTGCACACTGAGGTCCCCCACTCCACTTCCCTCCATGTAGTACCAGAACATTAGACACTCCCCATCGTACGGGGTGGGCTCCATCGTAGCAGTCATCATTGCTACTCTGGACCCCACAGGGTGACTCCACAACTGGGCACTCAGGTAATAACCTGCATGAAAGGTGGGGTTATTATTATTATTATTTTTTACTTGACAGTGTTTGTAGAAAAGTGGCTTTATTCAGCATAGCATCACACAAAATGATATATGATGACTCAAGCCATACACCTGTAGGGAACATATCAGGCAAACCACGAACAACCAGCACATTTGATAAATTAGATTCAGTTTTCAGACGCACCCTAGATGAATTGTTGCAAAGAATTAAAATGTTAACAAATGTGAAAAAAGATAAATAAAATAGCTTTTTCTGATTTATTTTTGTCAGTGCTATTAGCCAGGTGAGACTCTCAAGGAGCTGCAAACCTTGTTCTGTCCCCAGAGTGTGATCTATGGTAGGGCCTGAAGAGTTAAGTGGTTGGGACGTCCCCCTGATCCGGTTCCATTCCAAGGGTGCAGACGATTCAGGCCGCAGACCACAGAGGGAACCCTGGAAGGTGCACTCTCTCTCAGGCGGACAGGAACCGTTCGTGCGGGACACCGCTATGTCATCGAAGGCTATGCTCCCCTGAGTACCACCGACCACAGCCTCTATAATAAACTGGAGAACATTTTGAATCAATTTTAGTGCAGAGCTCAAGAGAATAAGAGTTAAATATTAGTATTTATTTGATTACAAAGTTAAACAGCTGAACAGGGCACCAAGACGCAACTTTTTCGAAAATGCATTAAAGCTAAAACATGGGTACACAGGAAAAAGATTATGGTGATATGAACTGTGGATAAACAATAAGAGAGATACAGAAATAAGTTCTGTTTTTGTGGTTGGAAGTGTAGAAACTCTGACATGAGGATCCCAGAAGTCTTGCCTATCTTCTGAAAAATCTAAATCTACCTGTTCTTCACAAGAAATAAAATGTTTTATCTTCTCAGTGGTGCTCTTAAAACATTTGTGTAAATAATCTTGTCAGGAGAAGACATACACAGAGAAAAAAGAACAATAAGAAGACCTGTATTGTCATGTTACTGTTGAAGGTAAGATCAGCAAATCGCCATTTGTTTCCCTGTGTGCCACTCCTCATCCACACAAGAGTCTCTGGTTCACCAGGATGCTTAACAATAAACTTCAGTGTACCTGAAAATAGGAACACACAAACTGAACTTGTCCATTATGGGGAATAGGCTGAGAAAAACAGACCTATTAAATATGCATCTTAGAAAATGCTGTAAATATTCTTTTTGCATGTACATTTAATTTGATCTGGAAGGGCTTTATGAACAATGACGGCACGTACCTATGCTGTTGCCAAATATGTGGTACCAGAAGCTCACACATATTTGACCTGCAGGTTGAGGGAGGCTGACGAGTCTGGCTGCTGAGGAGATGTTTAGATTTGTTTTGGCTTTTATGAGCATGTAGTAGCCTGTGGAAGACAAAAAAAAAATAATTTGCAACTACTAAGGCAGAAGCTAACGGAATCCAGTAAAATAAGAATAAACACAGAATGCTAATATGGGTGATTATTTATTATGGACAGTAAATGCTGCAGGGGCTGCAGCTGGTAACTACCCTGAACCCACATAACTTTGAGTCTTTTAGAGTGACTAAGAATTAAAATAGAGTTTTAAAGCCTTCATTCATTCAGTTTTTATTGTGCTTACCCCCATATAACTGTTCCCACAAAGTCAAACTGAATTCCTAGATTTAGAAACACTCACCTCCCCTATTAAGGTCTAGCCAAATCTTGTTCTTCCTTTCCCAAGAAATGCTTGCAGTCTTGTCATGGTACCACGAGCAGCTGTCATTTTCAAAATCACATGAGAGTTGGTCCGATCCTGTGGGGACATCGGCCTCGCCACAGTTTTCAAATCTGACATCGTCCAGCATAATTTCATCGGGCCCAAGAATAGACGCTTTGAAGGAAAAGAGCAGCTGTAGAAACAAAAGTGTTTTACTCTCCATTTGTTCTGAAAAGGATTTTGATTTTTTTAACACTAAACTTTTTCTTGAGAATAATGGTTTGCGATGACATTTAACTTATGGACGGCAACCCGAAAACAAACACCATGGCTCCGTGCAGCCACTGGCTATCTCCAGCGCAGAGGCAGAAAAACATAAGAACAACACCATAAATCTAAAAGTCACAAATGGACATAAATTGTTTAAATGTTAAAATTAGTTTAAATAGTTTAGCCTGACCTTAAATTATTTTAATATTACTATGTCTGTTGACAACCTGAAATCCTACAGGATGTTTTACTAACCTTGTATCCCCCTGGCTGGTTACCAATGAAAGCTGTGGCCTGCTCCCAGCTGTCTGTTTTCGTTATAGGAGGCTCCAGTAGCTCCACCTCAGA
Organism: Platichthys flesus; assembly: GCF_949316205.1. Classification (NCBI taxonomy): domain Eukaryota; kingdom Metazoa; phylum Chordata; class Actinopteri; order Pleuronectiformes; family Pleuronectidae; genus Platichthys; species Platichthys flesus. The sequence continues at coordinate 18,572,326 of NC_084958.1, read as the reverse complement.
TTCGCCTCGGACCATTTTGACTTTTAAGGCTGATAATGATGAAGGCTTGCCATTAACAATGTAGAACCAGAAACTGAAAAACATTAACAGAACAATCGCACAAATCAGTCCACTGCTGCAATGAGGGTAAAAGACAATTACATCACTGATAGTTATTTATTGTCAGTACCTGATCTGGCATCCTAGGGCTGCCCTGTTGACAACAGCAAACTCCAAACTCGCCCCCGAAAAACCTGTACGTGCATGCATGACGTGTCCTGCAATCAGCAGACAAAGGTTATATCTCTTAAACCAATAAAGCACTTCTACCTCGTGTGACTTCAATTAGCACTTAGCCACTGCACTGATTCACAAAGTATTGGGACAAATGGATCCTGACAGGAAGTTAATAATCACCAAGAGGGCTTCCTGTGGTGTGGTCCTGTCCAGGTATTGAAGTCATGTTTGCAATCTGCCATCTCCAGCGTTGGGAGGTGTCATTCCAGCCACAGGTGTCACGCTCAAAGTCACACGAACCTTAAGGAAAAGGAGGGCAGCAGAGAAAACAATTCTTAGCGTTATTATGATTGTTAGAGCCAAGAAGTATTCAAATTCAAAGATTATGTGAATCTGAGAGCTTCCCAGTAGTTATTTGATAAATGTATTGTGTTTGTATTTTCAGTTTTTTATTTATATTTAAAACCTTCCTGGCATTCCGCTGTCAATTGGTGAATATTCTCAGCGTCTTATATTTGTCCATAGACAATACACATTTAGAGGAAAACAAGTCTAGACAACTACAGTCATTAGGAGCTGACATGTCCCCTGGCCCCTAGTAACCTGAACTCATAATGTTTTCCTCAGTGATTTAGATAGAACAGATGATTGCTTTGTGTTTTTTAAATAACTGAACTCAGAAGAATTTGACTAATATGCGTGTGAAGCTTAATGCATTTTTTTTTAATGAATTTAGAGTTCTGTTCTGGAAACAAACACGTAATGCAAAAGCTAAAAGACTTTGCTAAGATGAACCGAAATCAAATGTTGGTATTCTAAACACAGGGACCGTGTGAGGTTTGGTAACATAAGCTTAGGAAAAGATGAGACTTCATACCACAAAATTCCTCATCAGAGCCGTCTTTACAATCCTCTTTAAAATCACAGACAAGTTCCAGAGGAAGACATTCTGCAGATGTGCAGAGGAACTCCCCATCAGGACAAGAAGACACAGAGACCAACAACACTGTGAAGAGAGTTTTTCTTTAGATTAAAAGAGGAGAACCTTGGGAGGAAATGTGACAATAATCTTCAATGTACATATTAGTTTATATGAGTGAAAGCTCTGGTGACTTCTTTCTCACCGTTACAACATTTGACCAGTCTGGACATGAAAGGATGAACACTGCACATAAGACAAAAAGTGATACAGAAATGTGTGTGCTGTTTAGATTTGAAGAGTCTTACCTGACAGAATAAACAGATGCTTCATATTCAAAGTCCAAGGAAAAACTGCAATCCTTAATGCATTACCGTTAATCCCGGTTACCCTCCTATATCAACAGTTTCTGTCCCAGTAATTGAGAGAGAAAGTGTTTCAACATTTGAGTCACAGCCAGGAGTCATTATCGGTAGAGATCAGCTTAAAGTCCAGTGTGAACTGCAACACATTTCCGCTGCTTGTCTTTATGGCTTTACTTGAACGAAGCTTAAGATTACAAGAATGACCTAATGTAAAAAAAAAAAATCTCAGCTAATCCACAATTTATTGTCTCCTGTTGTAAATAGAAGCACGTAAAAACTGTGAGGAGATGGTTAAGTGAAAAATGAGGTTTACAGAGGGAAGTTAGTTTAGATTGTAATTTAGATGTGTGTCCATCAGAAATATGAAAGGTGGAAAAGCTGTCTGTGTATTACATATACACATTTAACTGCATCTTATCTGACATTCCAGCTCCAGTATAAAAGTACCAGGAAAATTCAGATTCCATTTTCACAGTCTCAGCTCATGGTGTAAATGTTTGCCAGTCACAGGGTTCAAAAGGGTGGTACTTAAACTTTGAACTAATCATGCCGGTGTTTTATGTGTAACATGCAATAGAGCAATCTCACCTCTCATTCACTATAAAGGATAACCAATATTCACCACCTGTCCTCTAGATGGAGGATGGACTCACTCTGTAGTTGAGACGACACTCATTGGCTAACCCCAAATTAACCCTGATCATAAAACCAAGTCTTAATCCTCAAACAGTCAATTGAATTTTCTGAAAACTTTGCAAAATGTTCTCACAAAGTCAAAATATCCTCACAATACTGGTATTGAACCAAAATATCCCTTCATAAAAACAGATAGACATGCGCACACACACACAAGCACACACAACACGACAACAGTGCAAACCAACACCAACAATGCTTTATTATTGTGCACTAGTGTATTATCTTCCTGTATAAGAGCAGTCTTTGTAGTTGCTAATTTTTATATTTCAGCACAGACCTCTTAAGCAAAAAGGAGAATAAACAAAGAGGAAGTGAGAATACAAAATGCTATGATAGATGTTAAGGAAGAGTTGGAGAACAAACCTCAACATCTGAAAGCTTCTGCCCCAAAACAGGATATTGTGTTGCTACACTCAGGATGGACAAAATGTTCCTAATCAGCAACAATGCAATATCACTCTACTAACCTGGTCTCATAACCCCACAACTAACCAGTGAATGCTTACACCGACAATAGAACATTTACATGTTTTCAGTCACACTTTTTGTCTCTTTATGTGATTGTAGTTCCTCCACAAGGACACATTTATATAACAGTTTTGATCATGTTTTGAAATATAATTGAATTCTGGACACAAACACACACAGGGTAACAAAAACAGAAAATACGTTTTTTGCAATAAAGGGGTTTGGTGAAGAAAATCTAAAATACAAAGTAGAAAAGAGATCTTGACAAAATAAATTCTTCTTCTTCAAGAAGAACCAACGTCAAGGTGCATTACCGCCATCTACCGTGTCTTCTTCTGCAGAAATTTCTCGATTATCCTACTTTTACAGCATAAATTTCGAGGAGTAGAAAACGTATATTTCCACTGACTGAGTCGTTAGAGCTCATAATCATGCAACGGTAGATTCAAAGAGACAAGAGAAACAAGTCAGTGCAGTTGTAGTATTCGCCGAAAGCTTTAAGTGATACAAATCTGTGCAGAAATGTATCACTTAAAGCCAATTCTTACTACGGATCTCTTCAAAACTTATTTCTTCCTTCTCCACTGGACAGGAAGTGAATGGGGCCACTTCTTGTCCTTTCTGGAGTGTGACATCTGTGCTAGAAAAAAAAAGTGAATGTGTGTACGTTGGCCCTACTTCCCCCCTTTTTTTTTCACTAGTAGCAAAATGTTGAAATGTGCCAATCAGAAACATGACACTTACTCACTGAAAAGGGTGTACTATTAAGATTGCCTCCTTTTCATGGTCACGCTCATTAGTCCTCTGCTTGCAACGCATGGACGATGTCTGCTGCTGTGAGACTTACCAGAAGAATGCTCACCCCAGGGACAACGCTAGGAGCCTTCGTGCTCTTCGTCCTAATATCTCACTGTTCAACAGCAAACGGTACAGTATGAACTCATTATTGATTATGTATTCTGCATTTTTGGGTGGAAACATTCAAGAACAAAATCGGGTTAATGATAAATTGATATCTTCTAGGAGACCTTTGGTTTAATTTGTATTTAGGATGCCCAAACTTGACTGATAGACTGGTTTGTTTCAAGGAGGCTGTGAAGGGAACTCTAGTCTGTCAAAGTTGAACAGGAAGCATGTTTTTAAAGAGAGAAGCTTCAATATCTATCTTTCTGTGTTGAGAAATTCTTTTAGATTTATTACAAGGCAAGTTTGAAATGGAAATAGCATATAAACCTATGCATGTGATGCATGCTGGTCCAAATATGATGGTGTGGAGCATAATTTAAACAGATTTTATTCAACTTTATAAGTGTATACTGTCCACAGATGCCCCATTCGCCCTCACCAACAAGGCCACTGGGTTTTGCCTGTTGAAAAAATTTACCCGTTGCCTTGACATCCGCTGGACGACCGGTAATCGGCTTTTTGCTCCCACGACCAAAAAGTGCCTGGGAGCGCAGGGTAAAAGTGTGGGGAGCGAAGTGAGCCTCTACGACTGTGAGGACAAAACCGACCTCCAGAAGTGGGAATGCAGGAATAACACATTGATCGCCCTGAAAGGCAAAGAGCTCTACATTGAAGTCAAAGCCGACGAGTCGATTGTTCTCTCCAAAACGATTGGGCCAAATAACCACTTCACAATCCAGGGGACATCCAGTGGTGCTTGCTCAAGAACATACAGAGGTACAGTATGACAACCACTGCTTTGGAGGGCACTAGTATTGTATAGCCATTAAAGTGAAGACCCAGGTTTATATTTGCTCATATGATTCTGTTTGGCTGCAATAGGCCCCTATGGGCAGATTATTACTGAACTTATCAAATAACTAATCACAAAACGTATTGGTTCATACAGAACCGTTTAGATTTAATCAAGCACAACAATTTATCAAGCTCATACACATTAAACTTTGTCTGTGCATGTCTGGAGTAAATCAACAGTGAATGCAACAAGCAAATTAATCGAGTATGTCCTCAAAAAATGGCTAAACGATACACCCATGCAGAAACATTTGTGACGGTGCAATAGAAGCAGATCTTATTTGACCAAAACTCAAATTTTCTCTTTTAGAACTTTATACACTTGAAGGAAATGCGTTTGGAAAAGTCTGCATGTTTCCCTTCCTGTACAAGGACCGGTGGTTCGGGGAGTGCACCACGTACGACTCCTCAACAAAGCAACTTTGGTGTTCAGTTGAAACTAAATATGAACATGAGCAGTGGGGATACTGCCCGACTTCTGGTGAGTGCTGTTTTCAGGACCCAAATCTAGCGACAGTGAGTTGGAAGGAATGAATGAATCTTGTATATGTAAGCATTATATACATCTTAAGGAAGACTATTTTTAACTCACCACTTTGTTAGACCCCTAACCCAATTCTACATAAATGTTTAGTTGGCTTTTGGATGATTCATTTAAATGTTAGACTAACTATAGCTTGTTGTTTGCCATATTTCTGTATCAATCCTCAGTCAAAGACAACTGGGCGAAAAACCTGGTAACAGGATCATATTACCAGCTCAACACTCAGTCAGCATTAACATGGCCGCAGGCTCAGGTCAGCTGCAAACAACAGGGCGCCACCCTGGTCAGTGTCGCAGATCCCAACGAACAGGCTTTTATCTCAGGTAAGGTGCCACCCGGTGGATTTTTACTGTTACTGAAACAGATACTAAGGGGTTTGTTTGCTTACACACAAACCACATTTTCTGGTGTATATAGAAATGTCTGTTAATTTAAAGAACATTTAATCATCACATTGTGTTGGTAACACTTTACGTTTTACTTTAATTGAGAGAACAGCATAACAAAGAAAAAACGCGAATGTTAAAGTTTTCGTTCCGTTTGTTTCCTGCGCTGATACAAAGATCGCGTCTCTTGATTTCTAAAGCCTGAAACACACAAAATGATATTATTCCACCGGATAAAAGAGACACGGTTTGCAGGCCTGTGATAGTTTGACTTTGATTTCGGTCTTTTTGTGGATTTGTTATTACGCAAAAAAAAATAAGGAACCGTGTGAAAAAGAGGAACAATTTCTTTACCCTGTCTATTTCCTTTCCGTCGTTCCTCTCTACCACACACAGCACTGGTAGGATCTGGGAAACATAAACTCTGGATCGGGGTGGTTCTGGACCAAGAGCACGGCTGGCAGTGGTCCAATGGGAAGCCTTTCCGCTACTTGAGATGGAGTGAAGGCAAGTCTTGCAAGAATTCAGTTATCTAATAACATATTTCATTGAGGATACAAGCAAAGCATCAGTGATGTGATATAATGTATGTGAATGTCCACTACTCTGCAGAAGCAACCTCAAGTTAAACCATCATCTCTTTTTTTCCTTCTGAAGGACACCCACTTCATAATCCAGGACACAACTGTGGATTTCTTGAAACTGTCGGGCAGCACTTGTGGCAAAGTTCATCCTGTGTTAAGAGACTGGGCTATGTCTGCTACAAAGACATGGTCCCACCCACTCCCCCCCAAAGTACACAAGAATATTCATCCCTCCTCTGGCTACTGGCATTTTGTTGTGACAAGCTCACTGCACAAGATCAGTCATTCAATCCCTCATGTTTGTATTCTATCTATGTTCTTTTTTACCATCAGTTGAGCAAGGATTTTGTGCAAGCCCATGGATTCCCTACAGTGGTCACTGCTTCCTCCTTCAGCGTTCTTTACAAACGTGGTCAGATGCACAGAGAGAGTGCCGCAAAGAGCGAGGGGACTTGGTCAGCATCCGCAACGTGGAGGACAAAAGCTTTGTCATCTCTCAACTTGGATTTGGTAAGTGAGGAGACCACGGGTATGAAGACAGTCCAATCTTCTCAAACAATCTAGATTGTGCGAGTCTATTTTTTTCTGTGGGATGATTTAAACCAATAATGATCAGACACGTAAAAAAAATATCATATAAAACTCTTTGATATCCATGTCTATAGCATCAGAAGACGAGCTTTGGATTGGACTGAATGACAGGACGACTGAGGGGCTATTTGACTGGAGCGACCACTCTGCAGTCAGCTTCACCAGCTGGGAGTATGGGAAACCGATGTTTACTGAGACAGAGGACTGTGTTCTCATCAGGGGGGAGGTAAAAAGCATTATGTGGGTATAATGCTGCATATAAATCCTTGTATTCATAAATGTGTACATGAACACATCATACATGGAGGACGTGTCAGCTCACCTCATCATTCGTACTTAATGCGGCTTAAACGTGTGTAGATTATCTACCCAGTAAATCTAAGAAATATTTATGTTTTAGTGGTGCTTTCTTCTTTCAGAATGGGAACTGGGCCGATCGCTCATGTGATGAGAAACACGGCTTCATCTGTATGAAGCAGAGTGAAACTGAACCCACTGGAAAAGAAGTAGATCTGGATATAGGCTGCAAAGCGGTGAGTGAAGTTTACATGCTATATGAAAAAGCATGTGGCTAAAGAGGGTGTGTGTTTAAGAATCAAATTGAAATGTAAAAAGTAACTATATATATATATATATATGTATGCAGAATTTACAGATCTACAGATAATATAGCTGATTAAAATATGTAACCTTTGAACAACTTTAGAATTGTATTAAAACACCTGGCCTGCAGATCAATGTCTTTAACAGCAGAATGGATATTCAGCCCTTAAACACAGTTTGATCCAAGCTCGATTTCCCACAGGGTTGGAAAAGACATGGTTCCTACTGCTACTTTGTCGGAGCTGAGACCAAGACCTTTGGTGAAGCCAAAGAAGGCTGCAAGAGCTCAGGCTCCTACTTAGCTGATGTTTCAAATGGGTAGGACATTTTCTTCATGTGATGCTAGTGCAATCAAGTGTTTCTGCTTCATACAATTCAATAAACATGTATAAACATTTCCAGGGTGGATAATGCCTTCCTTGTGAGCTTGGTGGGGTTGAGACCAGAGAAATACTTCTGGCTTGGGCTCTCGAACCAGAAGGACCTTGATGAGTTTGTGTGGACCAACAGAGACTCTGTGACGTTTACACACTGGAACGCAGAAATGCCAGGTATGAACAAATATGAAACCCATCTTAAGTCAGTAGAGAAGAACGGCAAACGGCATAATTTTATAATTAGATCATGTTTCAATCAAAAACTCAAGGTTACCGACAAGGTTGTGTTGCAATGACAACTGGGATTTTGGCTGGACTCTGGGATCTGCTTCCCTGCACCAACCAGGAAAAATACATCTGCAAACACCTGGCCGAGGGGGCAGTTGTAACCGCCCCACCGCCCACTCAAACTGCTCCTCAGTGTGCTGAAGGTTGGACACGAGTGGGCACAAGAAACGTCTGCGCTAAGGTACATCAACAGCCAAATACAAAAGTCAGGCTACGGTAGACGAGTCAAATGATGATCAAACAATTACAAATCCTCCACGATACTAATGTCCTTATCTGGCCGACTTACTTTCAACACACACTTCTTGTCTTTGAAGTTTTTTACAGGGCCCCGGGCACATGAGAAGACATGGTTTGAGGCCAAGGATTACTGTCGGGCCATTGGAGGAGATCTGCTCAGCATCCACAGCCCAGCGGAGCTACTAGTGGGACGGTATGAGTCGACTAAATACAATTCGAACTCGATGATGAACACAACGCTGATGTCCAAAGCATTATTTCAGCAGTGAATGTCACACTTTTTCAAATGCTAGATGGTCAGATTATTGATGTGTGTTTCTTAATTCGTACTGTAGCCATGGAAAGGCCTGGATTGGGCTTCATGTTCCTGATACAAGCACCGGTTATACATGGAGCGATGGATCTCCGGTTAGTTGTATTTTACACGTTTTAAAACTAATTTCATAACTCAAACATATCTCAGCATTTTTTCTGTACATGTATTTTATTCTTATTTACTATGAGTATGTATTTTTTGTTTTGTTTTGTTCACAGTTAAACTTCCAGCACTGGCAGGAAGGAGAGCCTAACAACTTTAATAATGCAGAATCATGTGCTGAATTCATAATTCAGCACTGGGATGAGTCCGGGTCCTGGAATGATGTGAACTGTGAGAGCTACAATGATTGGCTGTGCCAGATCCGCGCAGGTACAGTTGAGAGAGAATATGAACTAAATGCTTATACTTTGTCTCTTCTTACAATGTAAACTTGTTGTGCCTTCTCCCATTCTAGTAAACTTCCCTCATGCTACATATTTCATGAACTCAAACATGTTAAAGAAAGGAATCAACAACCCCAAAAATAAACATACAATTAACCTAATACCTCTCTGACAAGTGTCGTTCAAAAGTACACATTATTATATTATTAAAAAAAATAATTTATGCCAGAGTTGTTTGGAATGCAGACATTTTTTACTATTAGTATAATAGACCAGGTCAAACCATGGGGAACCAAACTGACAATCAAATTCCCAACTTCTGCTAATGCTGCTGTCATGAGCTCCATTCCCCCACAATGCTAGATCACAAAGGAAGTGTCATATTGAATATTAATAAATGCTGTAGTAGTAAGAATGGTTGCTTTGTTAGCTTTGTTTTAGCTTTATTGTGATTGACATTGACAGCTGTTTGTGTCTGTACAGGAGTGACTCCAAAACCCCCTCCGAACGCCACCGCAGTGGGTAAGTTGACATCGTAAAGCCACAGACCCACAAAACATCTCGCATGAACACCTTTTAAGTTATTCTGGCTAGTAGCACAACATTTCCTACAGTTGACTGTAGGTCTTAGTATGGTCTAAGTATTCTTTCATAAAACCTTTTTAGATATAAATTACCTCAAGCGATACTGTACGTGGCTTGCACTTTGAATGCTGCAATGTTAATAGCAGGCGATTTAGATGCTGGACAGAAAAAAAAAATTGTCTCTAGTTTTTAATAACATTAGAAATATGCATTTTTATGTTGTGTATATAAAGTAGGATGGTTAATTATTTGTTATAGGGTGAGGAGGCCAAAAAAAAAGGTTCAATGTTTCTTGCAGATTACAACACCACTTCAGATGGATGGCTCTTGTGGAGAGGGAGTCAGTATTTCCTCAACAGATTGTCAATGCCCATGGAAGAGGCTCGTCACTACTGTAAGCAGAGGCATGGCGACTTGGTATCTATCAGCACTAGAGAGGAAAACATCTTCTTATGGAAACAGGTCAGTATTTTGTCTGTTTGGTAAACAGCACTCAAATTTGGCATTTTAATAACAAGTTTTTCTCTTTTATTAAAGCTTCCATGTTTTTCTGTGTGCTTTCACAGATATCCAGAGGCTATTTGCAATATTATATTGGTATGTCTGTGGATCTTGACGGGTCATTTTGGTGAGTATTAATGAACCAAGACAAAACTCTTGGGCTCCATGTAATTTTCAAGGATTAAAGTCACAGTAACATTAAAGCATGTGCATCCTTAGTTTCAGTAAGGTGACTTGATATTTACATGAATGGGGTTCATGGGTAAAAAAAAAAATGTCAGGTGATTGTTTACGTGAGTACAGAATACATTTTTGTGTGTGCTTAAAGGTGGATGGATGGCACTTCCCTGTCAGTGCAACAATGGGACGAAAATCAACCTACTGCTGATGCCTTTGATGAGAACTGTGTATCTATGACTCATTATACGGGTGAGTACTCCAAAGAGAGCTGCAGAGCAAATAACAAATAAAAGGAAGTCAAATTTAAGGTATCATAGTATATGAATGAAATAAATAAATAACAAGTAAAATGCTACTTGTGAAATGTGTCTAATTATATCTCTGCTGTGCTCACAGGTTTCTGGCGTTCTATCAATTGTGGCCAAGAGCACATGTCCATTTGTAAACGAGGAGGCTCAGCACCTGCCAACACTACCGTGGCCCCCACGGTTCCTCCTGTAGGCGGCTGCCCCATTAGGTGGACTAAATTTGACTCAAAGGTTAGAAATCACTGTCAGCCTTTATAGAGTTTGTTTGTGGAAAAGAAAGTGCAGACTCTTAATCAAAAAAATCATAGCGCTTGGTTTTGAGTGACAAAAAACGTTTAATTTGTTGTCTGCAGTGTTATAGTATCAATAGCCGGAGCGTCAACTGGGAAGAAGCAAGAAAACAGTGCAAAACCATTGGAGGAAATCTGGTCTCTATTCCTACGAGACGTGTGCAAGGTTTGGTCCATTTCTGTTTATATATTTGTGATGATCACAATCATATACAATCAAGTGTACAATATAGTTTGAAAGTTCATTCTCGACCTTTGGGAAGCAACTGAGAAATATAACTCATTGGGGTGGGGGGGGGGGGAGTCTATGCTAGAAAAAGGATCTTGACTTGTACTGTTAATTAATCATATTCCTGCAAAAAAATATTATTGTACCCTTCTATGAGGTGTGCTTACCCTAACCCTAACTCTAACCTGACATCTAACTCTGACTGAAAAACAGAAACCTTTCCTAACTTCTACCTTTCTTCTTTCAGCATTTCTAATCACTACAATGGCTACCGTAGCATCTGCAGATCTGTGGATAGGTTTGAATAGTAAAAGACAGGAGGGATTTTACTGGACGGATGGAAAGCCAAGGCGATACACCAACTGGGGATATGCTGTAAGTATATGTAAAACTGTCATGTACATTACCAGCTATAAATCCTATTTTTCTCTTAACTACAGTGGCTTAACTTCTCATGTTGCTGCAATGATGAAGAAATGGGCTTGAGGGTTTGTCACTGCATCTTCACAGTTTGGGTGTGTGTTTAAGGTGAACAATTGAAACAAGAAGCCCATTTTTAAACAAATATGGGATTGAAGTTTAGTATTGATGTACTTGACAAATTAAGTATTTTTAACAGCATGCTAATGTATTCATTTAAATAAATGTCTCCTGTAGAAACATCTACGTCGTCCTGGGACCTTTTATCAAAGATGGAATGAGGTAACATTTCAAGTACCAAAAAACACTAACTAAATGTTCATGTTGGAGTGAAATAAAATTGAAATTTTTAAAACTCATCTGTACTCTACCAGGAAAACTGCGTTGTGATGAACAACAATCCTTCCATTGGCACAGGGAAATGGTTGATTAGGTCTTGCAATGACTCCAATGGTTTTGTCTGTCATCGAAATCTTGGTGAGTTCATCCAGTCTGTGTTTTGAAAGTGACGATATCCTTAAAGCTGATCATGCAACATTTTGTTTTATATTAGTACGTCTTACATTTAGGCCCCAAGTGCAAATGCTATACAGATCCTTTCATCCCCAAAAGTCAAGGTTTACTTTAGTTGCAGCCCATGTATTAAGAGTAAGATTTAGAAACATTGTTTTGGGAATTGTTAGCAGTAATATAAAGACAAGTTTTGTAAATAATTGGCAAAGTTCTTATGTGAAAGAATAAGCTAATCGCTTAATTTCTGTCTTGCTCTCTACAGACCCAAATAGCCCGTCTAAACCAGAACCAGTAGTTCCTAGCATCTACGTAGCTCTGGGAAACGACAGCATCAAGGCTGTGACTCAAAATCTGACCTGGGACGATGCTCAGAGACATTGTGAAGGTGAAAAAGCCAACCTGGTTAACCTGCGAAATGAATGGACACAGGCCTATGTGGAACTGCTGGCTATGAATCTCAAAGCTCCTCTTTGGATTGGACTGAACAAGCAGCAGGTAAAATGCTGCAAATGTCAAAAATGTCTGTACTATTGCACAAAAACTCTCAGTTCCAGTGAAATCATAGCTTAAAAACATCTTCTTGTATTATAACTTGGGCTACATCGCAGATTTGATTAAGAAAGATTTTTAGCTTCATGACAGTCGGCATAAAACCTCCACAAGACATATGACTATTCTGCTACAACAATAATATAAAACTGTACATATGTTTAACCTGTTGCTAGTGCCTTATAGAAGTGTATTTCAAACAGCAGTACAAATGTTTTTGAATGTTAGCAGCATTCTGAATAATGTGATCCACACTTGCTTTCAGACTGGGGGGTATTTTAGGTATATTGATGGCTGGCACTTGAACTTCGCCAACTGGGCTAACGAGGAACCAAGAAGGGACCAACCTTGTGTGTACTTGGACTTAGATGGAAAATGGAGGACTGCTTTTTGCAATCAGACCATGAACAGTGTGTGTATTCAGTCTACAGGTACGTGTTGACCAGAAACATTAATTGATACAGTCTACCGCTGACTCGAAGACTCAAACTGTGCAGGATTACATTGTACATTTTGAGTTACAAACTGTACAGGTGAGAATGATGTTTGCTTGTTTCTCCTATCCCTTAACTGTGACTGTCATGAGGTACTGCAGACATGTTGTTTCATGACAATGATCAAGAGTTCCAGTATGTGCAGTTTTTTTATCGAATGTCGGTGTAAGAAATCCCGTTATATGTTGATCTCATCATCACCATCTCTGTTCCTCACAGATGTGGCACCAACAGAATCAACCAAATTCCCCGGAGTTTGCCCGGAAGAGAGTGTACAGTACCACCAGAGCTTTTCCTGGCTGCCATTCAGGGGCTACTGTTATTTGTTTGTCACAGAGGAGAGTGAATGGGCAAATGCAGCTAGCAGTTGTGTACGGCATGGTAAGAGACACTCAGTTCAGAGAGAATGTCACTCTCACTAGTATAGACTGAGAAAAAGCTGCAATATTTGCCCATTAATTGCTTGAATCGGCTATTTTTTGTGTGAAGGTGGAGTCCTGGCTAGCATTGAAGATCCCTCTGAGCAACAGTTCCTCAAAAGCAACGTGGAAATATTTCTAGACAGCCACAGCTCGTTCTGGATCGGCCTCTATAAAACTCATAAAGGTATAAACACACTCAGAAAACACTCATTTCAAAAGATTCTACAAACTAAAATCAGTTTAGAAAAAATAAATTAGACAAACCAATCATGAAAAACTTTCTTCTGATCAAAGCGAGCTAAACTAGGAAAACACCAAATTGACTGAACTGTAGCTCAAATACAATATTTTCTTAAATGTAATTTACCTCTTTTATTTGTGTTGCCTTGTGTAGCTAGCAGATACAGCTGCTTAAGGATATGGATATGTTTGTGTTGCGCACAGGGACATGGCTGTGGTTGGATAAAACCATCATGGACTACACCAACTGGGCTGAAGCTGAGCCCGATTCGGACTTTGGAAGTATCGGAACCTCAGATGGGACTTGGCGATCAGGTCGCAGATGGCATGATCGACCATATATCTGTAAAACTCCTAAAGGTATGATCATCACACCCACACAATATAAAGTACAATATTTCAATAATTACATTACATAAGCCAATGCAGTAAGTCAAAACAATAGAAAACACTAGCAAAAAGCTAATAAAAACATATTTGAGTTATTAGGAGATATTAGCTTTTTAGCCGATACCGGAGGATATTGCTTTCTGAGCACAGGGGATGTGTCAAGGTTTCGCTGAATTTATAAGTGCAGAGCCTCACTACTTGCCAATCTTAATGGAAAAAAATAGACCTGGATGTAAGGGTGGAATAGATTAAAATTACAAATATTCCATGAGAGATTCATTATGTAACCATTCCTCTCCTGTTCCCCATCAGTGATGCCCACTGATCCAGGCACAAAACCTGGTAAGTTACACATGATTCCCCTTAATTTGTGTAGTGAGATCAATTCAAAGTAAAATTTTGTCTTGGAATGTTCTGACTGATCACTTTGGACTGAATCTGTGCAGAACCACACGAAGGTCCGGATCCTCGCAGCCGTGTCCACACGAGCTTGATTGTGGTGCTGATCATTGCCATCGCGTCTTCACTGATAGCCGTTGGATTTTTCATCTACAAGAAGTCCCCCGGTTCGTTACCCACCTTTGACAATCCACTGTACTTCAACCGGGAACGATCTCAGCCCGATGTGGTGGACACCAATAAACTGATAGAGAAAGCAGAGGAGGAAACCCCTGAGCCTATTATAGCTCTGTGATTTATCAAGTAGCATAATCTAGTGGGACATACACTGTACTGTATATCCCGACTGATATATTACACATTGATGCTTCTTTTATGTTTCGCTATATTTTTTTTTTTTTACTATATACGGTCTATATTCAGTTATTTAACAGTTTGTCACTAAATGTGAGTTTCAGCTGAGTTGGCGATGACTAACCTCATGGAACAGAATTTAGGCTCTAGGATGTCTCAATGGGAATAATTAGTATTTTACTTTTCTTTTTTGATGTATGACTGAATGTATAGGAATGTCACGTTATGCTTATGCCCACTAGATACTGGTCATTGCTTTTAATTTGAAATCTCTAAGCCTGTCACTGTTAAAATTAACATTAAACTTGGCAAAGAACAATAAATTTCTCATTTCTTATCAGGTAACCAATGAATTCACTTTGGCTAATGGTTACTGACTGGTAGTTACTAGCATTTCATTAAAACCTCCGCCAGCTCAGGTGTACAGATACAACTCAAAGACATTAACCATTAACCAAATCTGACTCATGTTATTTAAAGTCAAAGTCTATTCTCTCCTTCCTCCATTTGGCCTCCATGTCATAAAAGCTGCTGGTGTAAGTCAAGCTGTGTTGTTGACAAATCTCCTGTCAGACTCCATCATTAGCATCACAGCAAGCTAAGGTAATGTTATCTCGTCAGGTAATTTAGCAAAATGTGAGTTGTTAACTTTCTAAACTTTGTTGTTAGGCCATCGAAGAGTTTAGAGTTTAGGTTTAGATCTAGGTCTAGGTTTAGCTCACCCGTGTTTCCTTCGGCCATCGACAGTCGTTAGTAAAGGTGCAGTGCCGTTTTTGTCCACACAGGCTGGCTGCGGGCGGTTATTACCCCAGGGGGCGCTGTTTCACCCGTTTACATGAAAGGGCAGTCATATTGTATTCCGTCCTTGGTTTGTTTTATGATTATTATTATACTATAAAATTTGTGGTTTGAATAGTAAAAATCAAGGCAGGTGCTGTTATCATCAAATAAATGTCATTATGGTCTGAATAATAAGTGACGTAGGTGCAATTATCCTAAAATAAATATTATTAAACACATTGTCTTTTAATACTCATTTATTTTTTGAATACTATTGACTGTGGCAGGTGCTTTTATCTTAAAATAAGATAAAACTTAACACATTCTTCGTTTTTGTCAAAATCAAGGTCTGAATGCCGTACAAAACACACAAACAAACAAACAGAACAAAAATATTGTACTGAAATTAACTCAAGTTTAGACCAGACAGGGCAGCCAGCTCTCTGCTTCTCCCTATACTTACCTAACAAGGCTAATAATGAAGTATGTACAAATGCATACAGATTGAATTCAAGCACTTTATTTTATCACAATGAGATGCATAGAGGATCCAGCATATAACACAGGTCAGTGTCCCCAAAAGTTTAGTCATGCTTCCAGACACAGAAAATGCAAGTCAATAAATATGATCCAACACCAGATTTAAAAAGTAGGAAGCAAAGAACGACTTCCCTTTGGAATCAAGTGGAAAAATAGTTGGACTTTCAGTACCAATGTTAAACACAAACAATTCACTTCTGAAGATATGCATCTGGTAATAAATAGACACATAAATCGATCTCACATATGTGACTTTCTAGATATAAAAATCATAAAATCAATTTATGGAAGCAAAGAACAGACTGAATGATTTAACTTTGTCATGTGATTTAATTATTTGATGACCTTTTCTGCGCTGAAACTAATGTTAATAACATAAATGTTAGAAAATGTCCAACAATTCGGAAACGGTACACATTGCATGATGTGTAGGTAATTTATCAGCCTCTTCAGCCAGTTGTTGACTATGGAGGACCATACATGACTTAAAATAAATAAATGTATAAATAAATACAGAAATAAATAAATAGAAAAGGAAATAAATAAATGAATACGAAATTAAATAAATAAATATGTTAATACCAAAAGAAATGTCAAAATAAATGTCTTAAATATTTTTGCACATTTATTTATTGCCTGGAACATTTCCTTTACATTTGCAGTGTCCTTATGCTATTGAGAAAGACGGGCCTAACCGCAGTCTCATGCAGGATTGGTCACAAGAGTATAATGATCCAGCCCTACTACTTCTGCCTCTCAATGCTGACTGGTGTCCAGTAGCTGTTTGCAGCGTTGAGCCAGTTCGCACTTAAAATGAACTAATTCAAGATCAGAGGGTTAGTTAAGGTTATTTTTTATTGGGATGATTTGGGTGTCAGTAATCCTGACTGTGAGCGTCACGTCTCGTGTTGTACTGAGCACAAGGAGTGAGCCGAGAGGAGGAGGAGGAAACAGAAACTCCAGCTCGGTACAAACCACCTGCAGCTTCTGCTCAGATCATGAAGCAGCTGATCTCTGAGCAGATGTGACCAGAGAAACTCTGTGTTTCCACTGTTTCCACTGTTCTACAAAGTCACTAACTGGCTGTTTCACGGTGAAGAGCTCAAGTCTCAGTCACTGACGGTGTCTCTGAGCGAGTGTGTGGCGCAGCGCAGGGGCTGTGTGTGTAGCTCAGTTGACCAATCCTGCTCGAGACTGAGGTTAGCCCCGCCTTTCTCATTAGCATAAGAACACTGAAATCGAAAAAATAAAAGTTGGAATAAATGTGGAAATAAATAAATAAATGTGGAAATAAATGCAGAATTAAATGAATCAATGTCTTAAACTTATTTCCACATTTATTTATTTATTTCCACATTTATTCCAACTTTTATTTATTCCGTGATATATTTCATTTTCATTTTCAGTGTCCTTATGCTAATGAGAAAGGCGGGCCTAACCTCAGTCTCGAGCAGGATTGGTCAACTGAGCTACACACACAGCCCCTGCGCTGCGCCACACACTCCCTCAGAGACACGGGCAGTGACTGAGACTTGAGCTCTTCACCGTGAAACAGCCGCTCAGTGACTTTGTAGAACAGTGGAAACAGTGAAAACACAGAGTTTCTCTGGTCACATCTGCTCAGAGATCAGCTGCTTCATGATCTGAGCAGAAGCTGCAGGTGGTTTGTACCGAGCTGGAGTTTCTGTTTCCTCCTCCTCCCTCTGGTCGCTCCTTGTGCTCAGTACAACATGAGACGTGACGCTCACAGTCAGGATACTGACACCTAAATCATCCCAATAAAAAATAACCTTAACTAACCCTGTGACCTTGAACTAGTTCATTTTAAGTGTGAACTGGCTCAACTCTGCAAACAGCTACTGGACACCAGTCAGCATTGAGAGGCAGACGTAGGGCTGGATCATTATACTCTTGTGACCAATCCTGCATGAGACTGCGGTTAGGCCCGCCTTTCTCATTAGCATAAGGACACTGTAAAATGAAAAGGAAATGTATCAGGGAATAAATAAATGTGCAAATATATTTAAGACATTTCTTTTGACATGTCTTTTGGTATTAACATATTTATTTATTTATTTCTGTATTAATTAATTTATTTCCTTTTTTATTTATTTATACGTTTTTTTTGTTTTACTTAAGTCATGTATGGTCCTCCATAGTTGACAGTGATTGCTGTGTTGGCCAACGCAGCTCTGACTTGGGAAGGCAGCTGACGCAGGAAAAGTTGGATGAAAAGAAAACCGATCTGTGCTCATCTAGGAGATCCAGCATATGGTGGCTTGTTGTGGCGCTTCCTGCCCTTTCTGCCTCTTTTGCCAGAACTGCTACGACTGGTGGGGGACGAATAAACAAAGAGTCAGGAAGGACGTCAGTGTAAATGAGAAACTTTGAATATCAAGCTTTTCACCTAATTTGGAACCTACTGCAAATTATTTTCACTGACCTAAACGGGAATGAAACAAAACCCTAATAACAAAACTAATTTATTTTTAAGTCATTGGAAACTAGTTAATCAGAGTAATAAGTATCCTGCTGACAGGAGAGATAAATGTCACAGAGACACTCTCCTCATGTTTCAGAGAAACCTAACACCAAGAGGATCCTTAAAATCAGAGAGCATTGTCATCTCATACCTTTTCAGAGTTATCGTAGCTTCAGAGTTTGGGCACTGTGGAGGAGTGGGATCCTGTGGCCTCACGTCATGAGAAGGTTCATGGCCTGCTGTCTCCAGCTCAGTCCTGGTCTCTGCCAGGCTGTTTAAAGCCTCAGGGGCTGCTACAGACAAGGCAGTGCTTGGTTCGTCTAAGAGAGGCTCGTCTTTGGTGGGAGGGTTAGGTGGTGCCAAAGAGGTTTTCTGCTCCTCGGCTGGGGACAAGTCAGGAGAGAACCGGGGGCTGAGCGAGGCGGGGAGGGGAAGCTCTGGGTCACTAGCGGGAGGAGTGGGTGGAGCTTCTGGTGTCTCCATGGGGGCTGCAGGTGTCACAAGCCCAGGTGAGCTAGACCTCCGACCAACTCGATGCAGTTTTGGCCCATCAACTGGAAGATGTAAAAGAACAGATGAAAACATGTCTTTAGAATTAAATAAGCAAAAGTTGATATTTGTATCACAAACTACACTTCTTCACATATAAGTTATGTAATAGAAAAATATAAATCTGTTTACAAGCTGTGACATTTTGTGACTGTGATGGCTTCAAGGTCAACAAGCCTCCTAATTAATGGAGATATGGGCTTTCCAGGTTTATTATTTAGGGGTACTCTGACTTTGACTGGTCATATCAGATTCTAAGCCTTAAAGAGGATTTAGACTGCAGGCCTGACCTGGCTCCTTCTGCTCTTCATGTGCTTCCTTATTGTGGACCTCCTGACCGGGTTTTGGACCCTGCACAGCATTTCGAGACACCAGGTTTGGCTGAAGGAAAAATAATGTACAGAACCACAATGACTTCAAACCTGAATCAGACAGATTCTGTAGTGTAAAAAAGATTTCTTTGCTCTTTATCTTTGACAGATCAGAGAAATTAGGAGCATGTGTGGGTTTTATCACACAGTGCTAGATACATTTAGGCATAAACAGAGGAATCAGTCCATCACAGAGGAATATTCTATGGGGACGCAGTGATGAATTCATTAAAGATCAATTGTTATCATGTCTTCCTTTTGTCCCTTCTCAACGTTTCTATGGTATTTTCTTACATTTCTTTGCCATGATCTATGTATCTATCTATATCAGTCCTTCTAAAAAGCGTTAGAACTCCTTAACAACAGCAGTGTAGATATTCATTAAACAGAATATGACCAGAATATCCAGTATCATGTTCCTGGTCATCAGACAGATCGGTGAAATAAATCTTTGTGGTAAAATCCATCTTACTTTGAAGAATTTGAATGTTGGACTCTTTACAATTGTGCAAATGAAAGAAAAATCACGAAGACCCACTCACCAATGTCAGGTCTATAGTTTTTATTGTTTCCTCCAACATAGAATGTATCCGAGAGGACGTCTTCCCCTCTCTGACGATATCTTCCATGTGGTTCAAATAGTTAACCATCTGAGAGTGGTGAGACACAGAGGGAGAGAGACAGTTAATTTGAGACATGAAGGTCATGCTTGACTCCATTCAATCTACCAGACAGCAGGTTGCAGATGAAACCACAACATTTCCTCAACAGCAGCATGAAAACCGTGATAGCCAGAAACAAAGGGATGCAATTCCTTGTAACCGTCCAGCATTAAAGCTCCCCTACTGAGGAAACGACCACATCAAACAGGATGAAACTCCTCTGAAGGACAAGTTGCATGATTCATTACCACATTCTGAAATATATTTCAGTGGGAAGCAAATTAGGGATGTTTGGATTTATTTAAGTTTCCGTGGTCAGAAGGTTTTGTTTGCAGGGTGAATGGTATAAGATGAGGATTAAATCACACATCACAGTGCAGCAGAGAGAGAGAGAGCAGAAAGGCCACCGGATCATTCATGCCTCTCCAAGTATCGGAGGACTCCGGCTGAGTCCAGCTGTGAGTCACCGGGTGAGGCAAAACTGATTGGGAACACTGAGGGGATATTCCTGTTTCCTCATAACCTACTTGTCAGCAGCTGCTGTGGGATTGAATCAAACCGGAACTTTTCTTTATTATCTCTTGGAAACTGTGTCCTTGTAAATCAGTATCACCTCTTAAATCACTTATTTGACTCGTGCAGAAGAAAACATCTTGGTGGGATGAAATCATGAACTGATCTTCGGCTGCACCAATGTCAAAAACACTTCTAAAAAAAAGTTCACATCACATCTTCATCCCTGCAAACAACGCATTTCTCTTAATATTTAATTTCGGATATGGAAACCAGCCGCATATTATCCTAAAGATTATCCTGAAGAAATGTAAGATTTATGTAAAATGTACAACCACCAGCTCACCTTGGTCTCATCACAATTATGGCCCTTGCTGATGGTGTTGAGCAGGATGCATAGACATTCTAAAGCCACTTCGTCGTTGTTCCTGAGCAGCTTCTCCAAGCAGTCATGCACAATGAAGTCATTGAGCATATTCAGCTTGAACATTTCACAGAGTAACATGATGTTACCAATGAAACGCTTCTGGGTAATGTCCTTGGCTTCCTCGGGCTCTACCTGGAGTCGGTCACGCTCCGTCTTATGGGACCAAGGAAACAAACCTCTTGAACAGAGTTGGAACAGAAACTAAAAGACGTTTTGGTAAAGATCCGCGACACACTTACCGATGCAGCAGAGTCAAGCACCTTTGGCTTCGTCTCAAACGCCACATCATCCACCTTTTCTTTCTGAAACTCCTTCTGACAGCTTCTCAGCAGCAGCTTGTGAAAGTTCACTTTTGCTACGGGATTCTCAGCTGTGGGCACTATGAGCTGCACATGAACAGTAAGTGGAATAAATTCAATAGAGAACATAAGCATTCAAATAAAATAAATAATTTGTTTTAATATATCAACAAATTAGCATCTACGTATCTGGATTATTTTGATTTGAATGACTAATATATGTAAGGTTATGTTATCAAATGATGGCAGACAGAAAATGTAATAGTTTCTCTAGAGCTCTTGTTAATAGAGTCTAAAATTAAGGATATGCACGTTTAATAAATTGTGTTTTGAAGGAGTATTTGTGACTGATTTTCAAACTCTTTAATAAATAGTGTGTGTTGTCTGGTGTAGACTCTAGAGGCATCAAAACAATAAACACACTGTACTGAATTGTGTTGCTTTTCACAGCATTATTCTGCATGAAGGCAGAGCTGAATATGAACCAATTGCTCCATTCGCTGCAAAACATTTAGCAAGTTGTTCACTGCATATTGACACACTGTGTGCACACCCCTCCAATAGATGATTAAAGAATACACTTAATTCCTCCATTGTTTTTTTGCATCTGATGAATTTTTACAGTTTACAAAAAAGTTATATTTACGTACCTCTCCAAATCCAATTCAAACAATTACATTACGAACACAAGACTCTCTCGTTCATAAGTCGACACACTTCTCTGCTCAACTAAATGACCTGCTTACCGTTGCGAGGCAGCCGCACATCTTTGCGTAGGTCACCAAGAAGCTTTGCTCGTTGATGGCTCTCTCATAAAGCAGGTCCACGACTCCTTTGAGTCGTTCCTCTGTGTTGATGGTCAAGTCCAACAACTGATTCCTCAGCTGGATGAACTTCTGAGGTGTCAGCTTGTTCAGAATGCTGCGGACCTTCCTGAACAGGTCCTGAGGTTTATAAATCACAACATGTACTTAAACTCTGAGGTCATCAAGCAGTTAATTATGTTAATTATGAGAAAAGTCTGTTATAGGAAATTACTATACATGTCCACTGCTTTGTGGATTTTATTTTGTGTATATTTGGTCGTACCTGTGTTATATGTGATTCTTTTTCCACTGGGACGCTTTGCCTCCTCATAGCTGGGTTCCAGGCATTCCCTGATTTCTTCACAAGCCCAGGTGAGAGAGACCTCTGTGCAGCTTGCTTCAGTTTTGGCACATCAACTAGAAGAAGGAAAAGTACAGATGAATACATGTCTTCAGTATTCAATCAGCAATAGGTAATATTTGTACCACAAATTGGCATTGGAGGCAATGACACAGCAGTAAAACTTATTCTAGAGGGATCTAATGTTAAATTTTTACAATTGAGTCTGTGATATGCCAAATTTCACATATCATAGATCATAATTAATGGAGAAATGGTCTTTCCACGTTTATTATTTAGGGGTTCTCTGACTTTGACTGGTCATATCTCCATTAACATGAGAAATGTTTCTCATATGTTAAAAGCCCTGGAGTTAAAACTGCTCGATTAGATTGTTAAGAGTGGCACTCCTTCCTCTTAGGATCTGTGGAAATAGCTTAAAAGAATGGTGAGAGTGTTGGGTCAGACCTGGCCCTGGTTTGGTGTCGGAGGCCCCTTTTTTGTTCATTACAATTGCTTGAGAGGTGGGGTCTACGGCTTTAGGAGTCTGTTTGCCAGGCCGTTTGGAGTGCTTGAGACAAAAGAGACAAAAGAGCCACAGTGCAGGTTTAAAGGGGAGAAGTGAATGAGAATGGCGGACCCAAGTGGATTCTGTAGAAGCATACAAAGTAAATAGGACGTCTACTGTAAGAGACAGCAAATGATAAGAAACAGTGACAGGAAGGAAGAAAGTATCAAATGAAACACAGTACATTGAATTTACTGTACAGCTATAAGGAAAAAGAAAGTGAGAAGTGCTTTTTCACAAGTCATGGCCTCTACCTACAACTTGTTATCAGTAAGTCCTTAATGAGATAATGTCTTGAGTGTCAGCCAACAGACATGTAACAGTTTGGAGTCATGGTGATCTTCTTATGAGAAAGTGAGACGTGTAAATGACACAGGCGCTGTGCCCTGTCTGCCACACACATGGTGGAGAGCAGAAAGGATTAGAGCGGAGCGCTCAGACTGCTACCAGGCAACAATCTCTCCAATCCTCAGCTAAAGATCCAGGCTGATGAGCTTCCGCTTACTCTACACTACCTCTCACTACTTTTGGTGAGAGATTGGGCAAAGGTGAGCGTGTGAGAGAGAGAGAGAGAGAGCCTCACCTGTGGTTGGGTAGGGGGAGAGGAGCAGGGAGGTCCAGGAGGCGTTGAATGCCTGCTCTCTCGACCCTCTGCCATGACCTCCTCTGTGTGGTCCCTGCCACGCCGATCGGGGTACCGGTCATGGACCTGGGAGGACAATGACACAATGTGTGTGAGCCGTCAGCTGTGTTACACACTGTGAAGAACTTATACTTGATGTATCAAATCCACTAACCATGGACATGAACTATAAATTGAACGAAAAAACATAAATACCAGAAAATATATAAATACAAGATTTTATCTTATAACATTCTAATTCAATTGTATGCATTTAATTTTAGAACATTAACCACACATTCAACTATTAACAAGTATTTATATGTTAGCTGCATGAGCGTGTGAGCTTGTGAGAGAGAGAGAGAGAGCGAGAGAGAGAGAGAGAGACTCACCTGTTGTGGGTTAGGGGGAGAGGAGGGGTGACGTCCAGGAGGCGTTGAATACCTGCTCTCTCGACCCTCTGCCATGGTCTCCTCTGGGTCGTCCCTGCCACGCTGATCGGGGTACCGGTCATGGACCTGGGAGGACAATGACACAATGTGTGTGAGCCGTCAGCTGTGTTACACACTGTGAAGAACTTATACATGATGTATCAAATCCACTAACCATGGACATGAACTATAAATTGAACGAAAAAACATAAATACAAGAAAATATAGGGAAATTATATTATCTTGTTTACATTTTTTCATTCTGTTAAATAAAAGCAAGACTGATATGTCTATGAAAGGCTCTTATCAGCTGACATCATAAGCAAAACAAGAAATTATTCTGTAGCTTTGTGATAGAAAATGTACTTTTTTCGTTATATTCATAACATTTTGTAGCAGTTAAATCTTAAAGTTAAACCAAATCTATTCAACTTAACATCTGAACTCATCTGAAATGAACCATTGAGCTCAGCTGAATCATTTGACTCAACTGACCTTATTAGAATCTATTCAACTGGACTCAAGTCAACGATTGAACTGAACTGAACTCAGGGATGTAGTTCCTGGAGCAGCCAACAGGAACTCCTAAGTTACTCACCATTCTCCTTGCATCGGAGTACACTGGCCGTTCTGGGTAGTGAGGGTGCCTCCCCTCTGGCCCAGGACGAGGTTCGTAGTTGCGATGTTCATGATACTGCTGAGTAGGCCTCACATAGGGTTGCCTGTGGTGATACTGCAAGTTAAGAGTAGAAGGAGAAACGTATTATCAACAAAATCAAAGTGAGTGAAAAACAAACATTATACAGAAATGGTTCACTTTTACAATCAGTTTGGTATGATTTCATCTTATAACATGCAAATTAAATTGTATGCATTTACTTAGCATATTTCCCACACATTCAACTATTAACGAGAATATATATACATTGACATGATGATAAATGAATTTCAGAGTTACCAAAAAAATTCCGTTTCGAATTTGCATCCCATTTTACCAGACAGCTGATTAGTTCCTCCACAAAGGAGGTTATGTTTTATTGTTTAAGTTTCACTTTCAAAAGATACGAGTGGTAATTTCCATAAACAGGTGAAATCTAGTGTGGATCCACATTTTGTGAATCAAGGATTAGAGCGGAGCGCTCACACTGCTACCAGGCAACAATCTCTCCATCCCTCAGAGAGAGAGAGACTCACCTGTTGTGGGGTGGAGGGAGAGGAGGGGTGACGTCCAGGAGGCGTTGAATACCTGCTTCCTCGACCCTCTGCCATGGTCTCCTCTGGGTCGTCCCTGCCACGCTGATCGGGGTACCGGTCATGGACCTTGGAGGACAATGACACAATGTGTGTGAGCCGTCAGCTGTGTTACACACTGTGAAGAACTTATACATGATGTATCAAATCCACTAACCATGGACATGAAGTATGAATTGCAAGAAAACATAAATACAAGAAAATATATAAATACAAGATTTTATATTATAACATTCTAATTCAATTGTATGCATTTAATTTTAGAACATTAACCACACATTCAACTATTAACAAGTATTTATATGTTAGCTGCATGAGCGTGTGAGCGTGTGAGAGAGATAGAGAGAGCGAGAGAGAGAGAGAGAGAGCGACTCACCTGTTGTGGGTTAGGGGGAGAGGAGGGGTGACGTCCAGGAGGCATTGAATACCTGCTCTCTCGACCCTCTGCCATGGTCTCCTCTGGGTCGTCCCTGCCACGCTGATCGGGGTACCGGTCATGGACCTGGGAGGACAATGACACAATGTGTGTGAGCCGTCAGCTGTGTTACACACTGTGAAGAACTTATACATGATGTGTCAAATCCACTAACCATGGACATGAACTATAAATTGAACGAAAAAACATAAATACAAGAAAATATAGAGAAATTATATTATCTTGTTTACATTTTTTCATTCTGTTAAATAAAAGCAATACTGATATGTCTATGAAAGGCTCTTATCAGCTGGCATCATAAGCAAAACAATAAATTATTTTATAACTTTGTGATAGAAAATGTAGTTTTTTCGTTATATTCATAACATTTTGTAGCAGTTAAATCTTAAAGTTAAACCAAATCTATTCAACTTAACATCTGAACTCATCTGAAATGAACCATTGAGCTCAGCTGAACCATTTGACTCAACTGACCTCAATTAGAATCTATTCAACTGGACTCGAGTCAACGATTGAACTGATCTGAACTATGTAGTTCCTGGAGCAGCCAACAGGAACTCCTAACATACTCACCATTCTCTTCGCACCGGAGTACACTGGCCGTTCTGGGTAGTGAGGGTGCCTCCCCTCTGGCCCAGGACGAGGTTCGTAGTTGCGATGTTCATGATACTGCTGAGTAGGCCTCACATAGGGTTGCCTGTGGTGATACTGCAAGTTAAGAGTAGAAGGAGAAACTTATTATCAACAAAAACAAAGGGAGGGAAATATAAACATTGTACAGAAATGGTGCACTTTTACAATCAGTGGTATGATTTGATCTTTTAACTTGCAAATTAAATTGTATGCATTTAATTTAGCACATTTCCCACACATTCAACTATTAATGAGAATATATATACATTAACATGATGATAAATGAATTGCAGAGTTACCAAACATTTTCCGTTTTGAATTTGCATCCACACCCATTTAACCAGACAGCTGATTAGTTCCTCCACAAAGGAGGTTATGTTTAATTGTTACAGTTTCACTTCCAAAAGATTATAGTGGTAATTTCCATAAACAGCTGAAATCTAGGTTGGATCCAGATTTTGTGAATCAAGGATTAGAGCGGAGCGCTCATACTGCTACCAGGCAACAATCTCTCCATCCCTCAGTTTAAGATCCAGGCTGATGAACTGCCGCTAACTCTACACTACCTCTAACTACTGTGGGTGAGAGATTGGGCAAGCTTGAGCTTGTGAACGTGTGAGAGAGAGAGAGAGAGACACTCACCTGTGGTTGGGTGGGGGAAGATGAGCGGTGACGTCCAGGAGGCGTTGAATACCTGCTCTCTCGACCCTCTGCCATGGTCTCCTCTGGGTCTTCTCTGTCACGCTGATCGTGGTACCGGTCACGGACCTGGGAGGACAATGACACAATATGTGTGAGCCGTCAGCTGTGTTATACACTGTGAAGAACTTATACATGATGTTTCACATCCACTAACCATGGACATGAACTTTAAATTGAAATTAAACATAAATACAAGAAAATATAGGGAAATTGTATTATCTTTCTTACATTTTTTCATTCTGTAAAATAAAACCAATACTGATATGTCTATGAAAGACTCTTATCAGCTGACATCATAAGCCAAACAATAAATTATTCTATAACTTTGTGAAAGAAAATGTCGTTTTTGTGTTGTTGTATACATTTGTAGCAATTAAATCTTAAAGTTAAACTAAATCTATTCCATTTAACATCTGATCTCATCCGAAATGAACCATTGAGCTCAGCTGAACCATTAGTCTCAACTGACCTCAATTAAAATCTATTCAACTGGACTCGAGTCAACGATTGAACTGAACTGAAATCAGGGATGTAGTTCCTGGAGCAGCCAACAGGAACTGCTAAGATACTCACCATTCTCTTCGCACCCGAGTACACTGGCCGTTCTGGGTAGTGAGGGTGCCTCCCCTCTGGCCCAGGACGAGGTTCGTAGCTGCGATGTTCATGATACTGCTGAGTAGGCCTCACATAGGGTTGCCTGTGGTGATACTGCAAGTTAAGAGTAGAAGGAGAAACTTATTATCAACAAAAACAAAGGGAGGGAAATACAAAAATTGTACAGCAATGGTGCACTTTTACAATCAGTGGTATGATTTGATCTTATAACATGCAAATTAAATTGGACCTACACGAGGCGTTGAATCCCTACTCTCTCGACCCTCTGCCATGGTCTCCTCTGGGTTGTCCCTGCGTCCCTGATCGGGGTACCGGTTACGGACCTGTGAGGAAAATGACACAATGTGTGTGAGCCGTCAGCTGTGTTACACACTGCTAGGAACTTATACAAGATGTTCCATATTGTTGTTTTATGTTGTTTTATATAGTTGTTTTTATATTTTTGTTTTTATATTGTTGTTTTATGTTCAGTGCACCAACGAACGACACCAAGGCAATTTCCTGTCTGTGCAATCATATTTGGCAAATAATAAATTAAACATGGACACCAACTATAAATTGAAATAAAATTAAAGATACAATATATATAAATTGTATTATCTTTTTTACATGTTTTATTCTGTAAAATAAAACCAATTCTGATATGTCTTTGAAAGGCTCTTCTCAGCTGACATCATCATTAACAAGTATATATACATTAACATGAGGGTAAATTAATTGCAGAGTTACCTAACATTTTTCAGTTTCCAAATTTCATCCACACCCATTTTACCAGACAGCTGATTAGTTCCTCCACAAAGGAGATTATGTTTTATTGTTACAGTTTTAACTTCAAAGGATCTTGATGTTTAGAGTGGTAATTTCCATAAACAGGTGAAATCTAGTGTGGAATCCAGATTTTGTGAATCAAAATAAGTATTTTTAGGGAGGTGTCATCATTCAGTTATATCAGAGAACAGGTATTTTGACTGTGTTTAATGTGAGTCGTCTGCAGAACATATTTGAGTACATGCTACTGATCTTAATATGCAATATAGTGATAACGTCGAAAAAAGGTTCCCCTACCCCTGAATGAGAGCAAACATTAGTGTAAACAGGTCAGTGTGTTTTCTTTTACCTCTGGGAAGTTGTTCTGTGCAGCCTGCCGGGGAGGGCAAGGCTTGGGTGCCCTGTGCTTTCTGTATGGCATACTAGTGGCGTAGAAGGAAGTAGGATTCTGTGATACAGGCCGTATGAAGGGCGTGTCTGTCACGATGTAGGTCCTAGCAGTCTGTAGTTGAGTCCTCTGGAATAACTGTAGGTAAGATGGGAGAGAAACACAGAAGACATTAAGTAGGATCCCAGAGACAGACGACTCATTTCTGCATGCTGCCATGCTTTAATCTAAAGCAGGGGTCTTCAACGTTTTTCAGGCCAAGGACCCCTTAACTGGTGGAAAGCTGGAGCAGTGACCCCCTACTATATATAATTGCCTAGTGCCATATATAAACATAGCAAGCCTGTTATTGTGCATTCAATACTAAGCTATTCAAATATTACACAGGCTCACATATTCATGTTTTTAATTTAAACATGTGCACGGTACAGGGTGGCCATGCCACTGCCATTTTATAAACATACATCTTGCATACAACACTGAGCTATTAAAGTAGTTCAGAGATGCATGTTTTTAATTTAAACATACATGTAGAAAAGACAGTGAATCCTCAAGCCATCTCTGGATGGCACACATACTCCCACATTAGTGAGATGTCGGACCCTGATGGGTAGCACACAACTTATCTGAGCTTGAACGGATGGAGGTTGTCAGGCAGAGGGTCATATCAGCCTCACAATATGTTGGATGCATGTTAATGTGTATTTTCAGACATTTAAATTTGTGAAAAAAAAATTGTTAGAAAATAAATCAAAAATTTAAAAAAATTAAAAAAATTGTTTAATCTACCAAACATTTCGCGACCCCCCTGCAGTACCTCCGCGGACCCCCTAGGGGTCGCGGACCCCCTGTTGAAGACCTCTGATCTAAAGTACAAAGTTAAAATAACCACGGAATAATTTGTGATCTTTTTTTTTTTTACATGCAGGTACCAGCAAACTGATATGATGATGATGATGATGATGGTGAAAAAACAGAAGCTGGAAGGAATTTACAGTTGGGTAAATTACCTGAACATGGATCAGTAGAGGTCTCGTAGCAAACTGCGTGGATGTGAGGAGAGGTCCAGAGTGACACAGTGAGGTAGATGCTTGAAAATCTGCTCAGCAAAGGAAAAGGATGCTAATGACTCCGCTTAAAGGCAGATTTAAAATCTGCCTATGATGTCCATAGGCCGATGCTTGAAAATGCAGAACAATATAGGAAAAGGACTTTAATGACATAGATCATCACTCAGGAGTAGGTTTGCAAACTTCAGGAAATTTTCTAAATTGGAAACTGTTTATAAACAGGGGAATAAACAGGGGAATGAACAGGAATTAACGGGAATAGACTGGAAATTGTGTTGGTAATTGATACTTAATGTATTTACCTTTTCATATACAGACATAAATACAAACTTTTTGTTTTGTCATAGGCTGACAAAACAAAAAGTGAGCCCTGAGGGAACTTTGGGCACTTGACTTTATGCTTCTGAACTTAGGTCTTTGCATCGTATTTGAAAATGTACACAGCCTTTCATTCTACATTGGCTGAGGTGAAATGTCTCCACACATGAGATAGTGCACTTGGCAATGTTCTGTAGAATAAGATGAGAAAAAAGCTTGTAAAAAAACACTAATGCAATGCCAGAGATATAAATATTTTGCAATTTGATGGATAAATAAATAGAAGTAGGCTAGATGAACATGTGAACAATCCTCAATCAGCATGCTGATATATTTTCCCAAGTAATATCATCGAAACTTACCTAACTAGTCCT
The DNA here is from genome assembly GCF_949316205.1 of Platichthys flesus. Classification (NCBI taxonomy): domain Eukaryota; kingdom Metazoa; phylum Chordata; class Actinopteri; order Pleuronectiformes; family Pleuronectidae; genus Platichthys; species Platichthys flesus. Next base: position 18,541,764 of record NC_084958.1, on the reverse strand, counting down.
GCAGACTACAGCAGGCCTCAATAGCCCTGCTGTAGTTTGCAGGATGCTGGGCATTATCTGTGCATGTGATGGAGAAATGCACAGTGCGGGGTTGAATTTCAACGTGCAACGTGTGCTGCATTCCACACATCTTTAAAATAGAGTTTTGAATGATGTTTTTATTGCTCTCAGCGTTTAATGTGCGTATATTTTTCTACTTAAAAATTCCCAAAATCCCCAAGCTTAATATTCCCATGGAAAGTTTCAGGAAATTTACCGAACATTTTCCACCCCTCTGCAATCCTACTCAGGAGCAAAAATCTGCCTATAAATAAAAAAAAAAGCTGATGAGACATTTTTCGTTATAATTCTTGACAACAGATTTAAAAAAGCATTCCTGCATGAGTGAATACAATGACTCAGGTAGGGTTAGTCTTGCTCTCTTGATTGAAAGGAACCAATCAATATGAAGTGTAATTAAACAAAGAATGTTGGAAAATATCATATTTGGATACTTCTTCCTAGGCTTGTTGCTTTGGGAGAATTTTCAGAAAAGGTCTTAATGTGTTACTAGTACTAACCATCTTAACGTAGACCACACTGTTTGAACTATATGAGATTTACATTACAAATCAAATTTATAACTTATAACATATAAAATATCTACAGCCAGCACAGAAACCCTCCATTACGGACAAAGTCCCAACTCTCAACAACGGTTATCATAACAATTACAACAGCTTGCTGCTCTGAGGTGGGGGAGCTGTAAATGAAACAGCGGAGGGACAATCACCGGGCGACTGTGGCTGTGCATTTATTGGCTGTGTCTGGGGAGAGTCCACTAGAGAGGGGGAGTCAGCATTTTCTCCCGGGTTGTAGGAAGACTGTGAAGAGAGGAGATGGACAGAGGGAGATGGCTTGTTAAACACAAACCATGAACTGTGCTGCAACCTGTCACTCCTCATTTATTCTACACAAGTCACACTTTACAAGAAGACATTATGCACATACTCAAGTTCATAATGTTACATTACATTATTACATTACATTACATTTCATTTAGCTGACGCTTTTATCCAAGGCGACTTACAATAAGTGCATCAACCCCGAGGGTACAGACCCAGAACAACAAGAATCAAGAAAGTACAATTTCTTCAAATAAAACAAAATTACAAAGTGCTGTAATTAAGTGCCATTTAAGTGCTACTAAAAGTGTTAGTTTCAAAGAGTTGTAAGTGTTTTTTGTTTTTTTTCCAATTCATTCAAGGTAAAGTCGGAAGAGGTGTGTTTTTAGTTTTCGGCGGAAGATGTGTATACTTTCAGATGTCCGGATGTCGATGGGGAGCTCATTCCACCATCTAGGAGCCAGGACAGCAAACAGTCGTGATTTTGATACGTTTTTAGCTTGCCGTGGTGCGTTGGACACATTGCATCTATGGAAGCTAAGACTTCTGATGGAAGAAATGACCCATGACAAGGGTTTAAATATGTTAACATACGTCTGATGTAAGGGTTTAAAAGGACTAACTCTAACATAGCCTAACAAAACTTTTTCCCCAACTAATTGAGGGATGTAAACCTTTCCCTCAATGGCTAGCCTCGATTTACCAGCTGGTCTTCTGTATTTAGTTATTTCCCCATCCTGCATCATATATGGAGGCCATTGTGGTTACAAGCAGAGAAGACAGTTGCCTTTAGTGTAAACTGACCAAACCTCTACCATTTATGGATTTGAGATCTTGTTTAAATTCAACCGAGAGCTTCTGCTCTTATAGTCCAGGCAAAGTAGAACAGCGGGGGTCTAGAGGCCAGTCTAAAAGCAGCTGTGCCATTATCCATTGGGCAGTAGGATGATTGAATGGAGATTGGGCCGATGTATTTGTTATACATATGAATGGTGTTACTACCTATGCAATTTGGGACATATTCAGTAAGTGTGGAGCACATATGCATATTAAAATTTCTTTTCATGGGTACTTTCATTGTGTAAAGTTTCATTTTGATAGGGGTAAAGGAAAAGATTAGCCCCAATGGGGTGTATTGTTAGCTAAACTAGGAAGTCACCAAATTGACTGAATTGTAGCTCAAATACAATATTTTCTAAAATGTAATTTACCTCTTTTATTTGTGTTGCCTTGTGAAGCTAGCAGATACAGCTGCTTAATGATTTGGATATGTTTTTGTTGCGCACAGGGTCATGGATGTGGCTGAAGGAAACCATCTTGGACTACACCAACTGGGCTGAAGCTGAGCCCACTTCTTTCTTTGGAAGTATGGGAACCTCAGATGGGTGGGACCAAATGGGATGAGCGACCATACATCTGTAACACTCCTAAAGGTATGATCATCACACCCACACAGTTTAAATTTTATTTTTTTTATAATTACGTTACATAAGCCAATGCAGTAAGACAAAACAATAGAAAACACTAGCAAAAAGCTAATAAAAAACATATTTTAGATTTTAGGAGATATTTGCTTTTTAGCCGATATCGGAAGATATTGCTTTCTGAGCACAGGGGATGTGTCAAGGTTACCCCTGAATTTATAGGTGCAGAGTCTCACTACTTTGCCCATCATCATGGAAAAAATCGACCTGGATGTAGGGTTGGAATAGATTAAAATTACAAATAATCCGTGAGAGATTCTCTCTCCTCTTCCCCGTCAGTGATGCCCACTGATCCAGGCTCAAAACCTGGTAAGTTACACATGATTCCCCTTAATTTGTGTAGTGAGATCAATTCAAATCAAATTTTGTCTTGGAATGTTCGGACTGATCACTTTGGACTGAATCTGTGCAGAACCACACGAAGGTCCGGATCCTCACAGCCGTGTCCACACGAGCTTGATTGTGGTGCTGATCATTGCCATCGCGTCTTCACTGATAGCCGTTGGATTTTTCATCTACAAGAAGTCCCCCCGTTCGTTACCCACCTTTGACAATCCACTGTACTTCAACCGGGAACGATCTCAGCCCGATGTGGTGGACACCAATAAACTGATAGAGAAAGCAGAGGAGGAAACCCCTGAGCCTACTATAGCGTTGTGATTTATCAAGTAGCATAATAAAGTGGGACATACACTGTACTGTATATCCCGACTGATATATTACACATTGATGCTTCTTTTATGTTTCGCTATAACTTTTTTTTTACTATATACGGTCTATGTTCAGTTATTATAGTTTGTCACTAAATGTGAGTTTCAGCTGAGTTGGCGATGACTAACCTCATGGAACAGAATTTAGGCTCTAGGATGTCTCAATGGGAATAATTAGTATTTTACTTTTTCTTTTTTTGATGTATGACTGAATGTATAGGAATGTCACGTTATGCTTATGCCCACTAGATGCTGGTCATTGCTTTTAATTTGAAATCTCTAAGCCTGTCACTGTTAAAATGAACATTAAACTTGATAAAAAACAATAAATCTTCACTTGTTGCGTTATTTACTCATTTCTTATCAGGTAACCAATGAATTCACTTTGGCTAATGGTTACTGACTGGTAGTTACTAGCATTTCAATAAAACCTCCGCTTGCTCAGCTGTACAGATACAACTCAAAGACATTAACCATTAACCCAATCTGACTCACGTTATTTAAAGTAAAAGTCTATCCTCTCCTTCCTCCATGTCATAAAAGCTGCTGGTGTAAGTCAATCTGTGTTGTTGACAAATCTCCTGTCAGACTCCATCATTAGCATCACAGCGAGCTAAGCTAATGTTAACTCATCAGGTAATTTAGCGAAATGTGAGTTGTTAACTTTCTAAACTTTTTTGTTAGGCCATCGAAGAGTTTAGAGTTTAGGTTTAGATCTAGGTCTAGGTTTAGCTCACCCCTGTTTCCTTCGGCCATCGACAGTCGTTAGTAAAGGTGCAGTACCGTTTTTGTCCACACAGGCTGGCTGCGGGCGGTTATTACCCCGGGGGGCGCTGTTTGACCCGTTTACATGAAAGGGCAGTCATATTGTTTTCCGTCCTTGGTTTGTTTTATGATTATTATTCTACTACAAAATTTGTGGTTTGAATAGTAAAAATCAAGGCAGGTGCTGTTATCATCAAATAAATGTCATTATGGTCTGAATAATAAGTGACGTAGGTGCAATTATCCTAAAATAAATGTCATTAAACACAAAGTCTTTTAATACTCATTTATTTTTCTGAATACTATTGACTGTGGCAGGTGCTTTTATCTTAAAATAAAATAAAACTTAACACATTCTTCGTTTAACATATTTGATAATTTGCACCAACAGAATGCATATGTGTCAAAATCAAGGTCTGAATGCCGTACAAAACACACAAACAAACAAACAGAACAAAAATATTGTACTGAAATGAACTCAAGTTTAGACCAGACAGGGCAGCCAGCTCTCTGCTTCTCCCTATACTTACCTAACAAGGCTAATAATGAAGTATGTACAAATGCATACAGATTGAATTCAAGCACTTTATTTTATCACAATGAGATGCATAGAGGATCCAGCATATAACACAGGTCAGTGTCCCCAAAAGTTTAGTCATGCTTCCAGACACAGAAAATGCAAGTCAATAAATATGATCCAACACCAGATTTAAAAAGTAGGAAGCAAAGAACGACTTCCCTTTGGAATCAAGTGGAAAAATAGTTGGACTTTCAGTACCAATGTTAAACACAAACAATTCACTTCTGAAGATATGCATCTGGTAATAAATAGACACATAAATCGATCTCACATATGTGACTTTCTAGATATAAAAATCATAAAATCAATTTATGGAAGCAAAGAACAGACTGAATGATTTAACTTTGTCATGTGATTTAATTATTTGATGACCTTTTCTGCGCTGAAACTAATGTTAATAACATAAATGTTAGAAAATGTCCAACAATTCGGAAACGGTACACATTGCATGATGTGTAGGTAATTTATCAGCCTCTTCAGCCAGTTGTTGACTATGGAGGACCATACATGACTTAAAATAAATAAATGTATAAATAAATACAGAAATAAATAAATAGAAAAGGAAATAAATAAAAGAATACGAAATTAAATAAATAAATATGTTAATACCAAAAGAAATGTCAAAATAAATGTCTTAAATATTTTTTGCCCATTTATTTATTGCCTGGAACATTTCCTTTACATTTGCAGTGTCCTTATGCTATTGAGAAAGGCGGGCCTAACAGCAGTCTCATGCAGGATTGTTCACAAGAGTATAATGATCCAGCCCTACTACTTCTGCCTCTCAATGCTGACTGGTGTCCAGTAGCTGTTTGCAGCGTTGAGCCAGTTCGCACTTAAAATGAACTAATTCAAGATCAGAGGGTTAGTTAAGGTTATTTTTTATTGGGATGATTTAGGTGTCAGTAATCCTGACTGTGAGCGTCACGTCTCGTGTTGTACTGAGCACAAGGAGCGAGCCGAGAGGAGGAGGAGGAAACAGAAACTCCAGCTCGGTACAAACCACCTGCAGCTTCTGCTCAGATCATGAAGCAGCTGATCTCTGAGCAGATGTGACCAGAGAAACTCTGTGTTTCCACTGTTTCCACTGTTCTACAAAGTCACTAACTGGCTGTTTCACGGTGAAGAGCTCAAGTCTCAGTCACTGCCGGTGTCTCTGAGCGAGTGTGTGGCGCAGCGCAGGGGCTGTGTGTGTAGCTCAGTTGACCAATCCTGCTCGAGACTGAGGTTAGCCCCGCCTTTCTCATTAGCATAAGGACACTGAAATCGAAAAATAGAAGTTGGAATAAATGTGGAAATAAATAAATAAATGTGGAAATAAATGCAGAATTAAATGAATCAATGTCTTAAACTTATTTCCACATTTATTTATTTATTTCCACATTTATTCCAACTTTTATTTATTCCGTGATATATTTCATTTTCATTTTCAGTGTCCTTATGCTAATGAGAAAGGCGGGCCTAACCTCAGTCTCGAGCAGGATTGGTCAACTGAGCTACACACACAGCCCCTGCGCTGCGCCACACACTCGCTCAGAGACACGGGCAGTGACTGAGACTTGAGCTCTTCACCGTGAAACAGCCAGTTAGTGACTTTGTAGAACAGTGGAAACAGTGAATACACAGAGTTTCTCTGGTCACATCTGCTCAGACATCAGCTGCTTCATGATATGAGCAGAAGCTGCAGGTGGTTTGTACCGAGCTGGAGTTTCTGTTTCCTCCTCCTCCCTCTGGTCGCTCCTTGTGCTCAGTACAACACGAGACGTGACGCTCAAAGTCAGGATACTGACACCTAAATCATCCCAATAAAAAATAACCTTAACTAACCCTGTGACCTTGAACTAGTTCATTTTAAGTGTGAACTGGCTCAACTCTGCAAACAGCTACTGGACACCAGTCAGCATTGAGAGGCAGACGTAGGGCTGGATCATTATACTCTTTTGACCAATCCTGCATGAGACTGCGGTTAGGCCCGCCTTTCTCATTAGCATAAGGACACTGTGAAATGAAAAGGAAATGTATTAGGGAATAAATAAATGTGCAAATATATTTAAGACATTTCTTTTGACATGTCTTTTGGTATTAACATATTTATTTATTTATTTCTGTATTAATTAATTTATTTCCTTTTTTATTTATTTATACGTTTTTTTTTTTTACTTAAGTCATGTATGGTCCTCCATAGTTGACAGTGATTGCTGTGTTGGCCAACGCAGCTCTGACTTGGGAAGGCAGCTGAAGCAGGAAAAGTTGGATGAAAAGAAAACCGATCTGTGCTCATCTAGGAGATCCAGCATATGGTGGCTTGTTGTGGCGCTTCCTGCCCTTTCTGCCTCTTTTGCCAGAACTGCTACGACTGGTGGGGGACGAATAAACAAAGAGTCAGGAAGGACGTCAGTGTAAATGAGAAACTTTGAATATCAAGCTTTTCACCTAATTTGGAACCTACTGCAAATTATTTTCACTGACCTAAACGGGAATGAAACAAAACCCTAATAACAAAACTAATTTATTTTTAAGTCATTGGAAACTAGTTAATCAGAGTAATAAGTATCCTGCTGACAGGAGAGATAAATGTCACAGAGACACTCTCCTCATGTTTCAGAGAAACCTAACACCAAGAGGATCCTTAAAATCAGAGAGCATTGTCATCTCATACCTTTTCAGAGGTATCGTAGCTTCAGAGTTTGGGCACTGTGGAGGAGTGGGATCCTGTGGCCTCACGTCATGAGAAGGTTCATGGCCTGCTGTCTCCAGCTCAGTCCTGGTCTCTGCCAGGCTGTTTAAAGCCTCAGGGGCTGCTACAGACAAGGCAGTGCTTGGTTCGTCTAAGAGAGGCTCGTCTTTGGTGGGAGGGTTAGGTGGTGCCAAAGAGGTTTTCTGCTCCTCGGCTGGGGACAAGTCAGGAGAGAACCGGGGGCTGAGCGAGGCGGGGAGGGGAAGCTCTGGGTCACTAGCGGGAGGAGTGGGTGGAGCTTCTGGTGTCTCCATGGGGGCTGCAGGTGTCACAAGCCCAGGTGAGCTAGACCTCCGACCAACTCGATGCAGTTTTGGCCCATCAACTGGTAGATGTAAAAGAACAGATGAAAACATGTCTTTAGAATTAAATAAGCAAAAGTTGATATTTGTATCACAAACTACACTTCTTCACATATAAGTTATGTAATAGAAAAATATAAATCTGTTTACAAGCTGTGACATTTTGTGACTGTGATGGCTTCAAGGTCAACAAGCCTCCTAATTAATGGAGATATGGGCTTTCCAGGTTTATTATTTAGGGGTACTCTGACTTTGACTGGTCATATCAGATTCTAAGCCTTAAAGAGGATTTGATTGCAGGCCTGACCTGGCTCCTTCTGCTCTTCATGTGCTTCCTTATTGTGGACCTCCTGACCGGGTTTTGGACCCTGCACAGCATTTCGAGACACCAGGTTTGGCTGAAGGAAAAATAATTTACAGAACCACAATGACTTCAAACCTGAATCAGACAGATTCTGTAGTGTAAAAAAGATTTCTTTGCTCTTTATCTTTGACAGATCAGAGAAATTAGGAGCATGTGTGGGTTTTATCACACAGTGCTAGATACATTTAGGCATAAACAGAGGAATCAGTCCATCACAGAGGAATATTCTATGGGGACGCAGTGATGAATTCATTAAAGATCAATTGTTATCATGTCTTCCTTTTGTCCCTTCTCAACGTTTCTATGGAATTTTCTTACATTTCTTTGCCATGATCTATGTATCTATCTATATCAGTCCTTCTAAAAAGCGTTAGAACTCCTTAACAACAGCAGTGTAGATATTCATTAAACAGAATATGACCAGAATATCCAGTATCATGTTCCTGGTCATCAGACAGATCGGTGAAATAAATCTTTGTGGTAAAATCCATCTTACTTTGAAGAATTTGAATGTTGGACTCTTTACAATTGTGCAAATGAAAGAAAAATCACGAAGACCCACTCACCAAAGTCAGGTCTATAGTTTTTATTGTTTCCTCCAACATAGAATGTATCTGAGAGGACGTCTTCCCCTCTCTGACGATATCTTCCATGTGGTTCAAATAGTTAACCATCTGAGAGTGGTGAGACACAGAGGGAAAGAGACAGTTAATTTGAGACATGAAGGTCATGCTTGACTCCATTCAATCTACCAGACAGCAGGTTGCAGATGAAACCACAACATTTCCTCAACAGCAGCATGAAAACCGTGATAGCCAGAAACAAAGGGATGCAATTCCTTGTAACCGTCCAGCATTAAAGCTCCCCTACTGAGGAAACGACCACATCAAACAGGATGAAACTCCTCTGAAGGACAAGTTGCATGATTCATTACCACATTCTGAAATATATTTCAGTGGGAAGCAAATTAGGGATGTTTGGATTTATTTAAGTTTCCGTGGTCAGAAGGTTTTGTTTGCAGGGTGAATGGTATAAGATGAGGATTAAATCACACATCACAGTGCAGCAGAGAGAGAGAGAGCAGAAAGGCCACCGGATCATTCATGCCTCTCCAAGTATCGGAGGACTCCGGCTGAGTCCAGCTGTGAGTCACCGGGTGAGGCAAAACTGATTGGGAACACTGAGGGGATATTCCTGTTTCCTCATAACCTACTTGTCAGCAGCTGCTGTGGGATTGAATCAAACCGGAACTTTTCTTTATTATCTCTTGGAAACTGTGTCCTTGTAAATCAGTATCACCTCTTAAATCACTTATTTGACTCGTGCAGAAGAAAACATCTTGGTGGGATGAAATCATGAACTGATCTTCGGCTGCACCAATGTCAAAAACACTTCTAAAAAAAAGTTCACATCACATCTTCATCCCTGCAAACAACGCATTTCTCTTAATATTTAATTTCGGATATGGAAACCAGCCGCATATTATCCTAAAGATTATCCTGAAGAAATGTAAGATTTATGTAAAATGTACAACCACCAGCTCACCTTGGTCTCATCACAATTATGGCCCTTGCTGATGGTGTTGAGCAGGATGCATAGACATTCTAAAGCCACTTCGTCGTTGTTCCTGAGCAGCTTCTCCAAGCAGTCATGCACAATGAAGTCATTGAGCATATTCAGCTTGAACATTTCACAGAGTAACATGATGTTACCAATGAAACGCTTCTGGGTAATGTCCTTGGCTTCCTCGGGCTCTACCTGGAGTCGGTCACGCTCCGTCTTATGGGACCAAGGAAACAAACCTCTTGAACAGAGTTGGAACAGAAACTAAAAGACGTTTTGGTAAAGATCCGCGACACACTTACCGATGCAGCAGAGTCAAGCACCTTTGGCTTCGTCTCAAACGCCACATCATCCACCTTTTCTTTCTGAAACTCCTTCTGACAGCTTCTCAGCAGCAGCTTGTGAAAGTTCACTTTTGCTACGGGATTCTCAGCTGTGGGCACTATGAGCTGCACATGAACAGTAAGTGGAATAAATTCAATAGAGAACATAAGCATTCAAATAAAATAAATAATTTGTTTTAATATATCAACAAATTAGCATCTACGTATCTGGATTATTTTGATTTGAATGACTAATATATGTAAGGTTATGTTATCAAATGATGGCAGACAGAAAATGTAATAGTTTCTCTAGAGCTCTTGTTAATAGAGTCTAAAATTAAGGATATGCACGTTTAATAAATTGTGTTTTGAAGGAGTATTTGTGACTGATTTTCAAACTCTTTAATAAATAGTGTGTGTTGTCTGGTGTAGACTCTAGAGGCATCAAAACAATAAACACACTGTACTGAATTGTGTTGCTTTTCACAGCATTATTCTGCATGAAGGCAGAGCTGAATATGAACCAATTGCTCCATTCGCTGCAAAACATTTAGCAAGTTGTTCACTGCATATTGACACACTGTGTGCACACCCCTCCAATAGATGATTAAAGAATACACTTAATTCCTCCATTGTTTTTTTGCATCTGATGAATTTTTACAGTTTACAAAAAAGTTATATTTACGTACCTCTCCAAATCCAATTCAAACAATTACATTACGAACACAAGACTCTCTCGTTCATAAGTCGACACACTTCTCTGCTCAACTAAATGACCTGCTTACCGTTGCGAGGCAGCCGCACATCTTTGCGTAGGTCACCAAGAAGCTTTGCTCGTTGATGGCTCTCTCATAAAGCAGGTCCACGACTCCTTTGAGTCGTTCCTCTGTGTTGATGGTCAAGTCCAACAACTGATTCCTCAGCTGGATGAACTTCTGAGGGGTCAGCTTGTTCAGAATGCTGCGGACCTTCCTGAACAGGTCCTGAGGTTTATAAATCACAACATGTACTTAAACTCTGAGGTCATCAAGCAGTTAATTATGTTAATTATGAGAAAAGTCTGTTATAGGAAATTACTATACATGTCCACTGCTTTGTGGATTTTATTTTGTGTATATTTGGTCGTACCTGTGTTATATGTGATTCTTTTTCCACTGGGATGCTTTGCCTCCTCATAGCTGGGTTCCAGGCATTCCCTGATTTCTTCACAAGCCCAGGTGAGGGAGACCTCTGTGCAGCTTGCTTCAGTTTTGGCACATCAACTAGAAGAAGGAAAAGTACAGATGAATACATGTCTTCAGTATTCAACCAGCAATAGGTAATATTTGTACCATAAATTGGCATTGGAGGCAATGACACAGCAGTAAAACTTATTCTAGAGGGATCTAATGTTAAATTTTTACAATTGAGTCTGTGATATGCCAAATTTGACATATCATAGATCATAATTAATGGAGAAATGGTCTTTCCACGTTTATTATTTAGGGGTTCTCTGACTTTGACTGGTCATATCTCCATTAACATGAGAAATGTTTCTCAAATGTTAAAAGCCCTGGAGTTAAAACTGCTCGATTAGATTGTTAAGAGTGGCACTCCTTCCTCTTAGGATCTGTGGAAATAGCTTAAAAGAATGGTGAGAGTGTTGGGTCAGACCTGGCCCTGGTTTGGTGTCGGAGGCCCCTTTTTTGTTCATTACGATTGCTTGAGAGGTGGGGTCTACGGCTTTAGGAGTCTGTTTGCCAGGCCGTTTGGAGTGCTTGAGACAAAAGAGACAAAAGAGCCACAGTGCAGGTTTAAAGGGGAGAAGTGAATGAGAATGGCGGACCCAAGTGGATTCTGTAGAAGCATACACAGTAAATAGGACGTCTACTGTAAGAGACAGCAAGTGATAAGAAACAGTGACAAGAAGGAAGAAAGTATCAAATGAAACACAGTACATTGAATTTACTGTACAGCTATAAGGAAAAAGAAAGTGAGAAGTGCTTTTTCACAAGTCATGGCCTCTACCTACAACTTGTTATCAGTAAGTCCTTAATGAGATAATGTCTTGAGTGTCAGCCAACAGACATGTAACAGTTTGGAGTCATGGTGATCTTCTTATGAGAAAGTGAGGCGTGTAAATGACACAGGCGCTGTGCCCTGTCTGCCACACACATGGTGGAGAGCAGAAAGGATTAGAGCGGAGCGCTCAGACTGCTACCAGGCAACAATCTCTCCAATCCTCAGCTAAAGATCCAGGCTGATGAGCTTCCGCTTACTCTACACTACCTCTCACTACTTTTGGTTAGAGATTGGGCAAAGGTGAGTGTGTGAGAGAGAGAGAGAGAGAGAGAGCCTCACCTGTGGTTGGGTAGGGGGAGAGGAGCAGGGAGGTCCAGGAGGCGTTGAATGCCTGCTCTCTCGACCCTCTGCCATGACCTCCTCTGTGTGGTCCCTGCCACGCCGATCGGGGTACCGGTCATGGACCTGGGAGGAAAATGACACAATGTGTGTGAGCCGTCAGCTGTGTTACACAATGTGAAGAACTCATACATGATGTATCAAATCCATTACCATGGACATGAACTATAAATTGAAAGAAAACATAAATACAAGAAAATATAAAAATACGAGATTTTTTTCTAATAACAGTCCAATTAAATTGTGTGCATTTAATTTTAGAACATTACCCACAAATTCAACTATTAACAAGTATATATATGTTAGCTGCTTGAGCATGTGAGTGTGTGAGAGAGAGCGAGAGAGAGTGAGAGAGAGAGAGAGAGACTCACCTGTTGTGGGGTGGGGGGAGAGGAGGAGTGACGTCCAGGAGGCGTTGTATACCTGCTCTCTCGACCGTCTGCCATGGTCTCCTCTGTGACGTCCCTGCCACGTTGATTGTGGTCCCGGTCACGGATCTGGGAGGAAAATGACACAATGTGTGTGAGCCGTCAGCTGTGTTACACACTGTGAAGAACTTATACATGATGTATCAAATCCATTACCATGGACATGAACTTTAAATTGAAATAAAACATAAATACAAGAAAATATGGAGAAATTATATTATCTTGTTTACATTTTTTCATTCTGTAAAATAAAACCAATACTGATATGTCTATGAAAGTCTCTTATCAGCTGACATCATAAGCAAAACAATAAATTATTTTATAGCTTTGTGTAAGAAAATGTCGTTTTTGCATTGTTTTCATACAATTTTGTAGTAATTAAATCATGAAGTTAAACCAAATCTATTCAACTTAACATCTGAACTCATCTGAAATGAAACATTGAGCTCAGCTGAACCATTTGACTCAACTGACCTCAATTAGAATCTATTCAACTGGACTCAAGTCAACGATTGAACTGAACTGAACTCAGGGATGTAGTTCCTGGAGCAGCCAACAGGAACTCCTAAGATACTCACCATTCTCTTTGCATCGGAGTACACTGGCCGTTCTGGGTAGTGAGGGTGCCTCACCTCTGGCCCAGGACGAGGTTCGTAGCTGCGATGTTCATGATACTGCTGAGTAGGCCTCACATAGGGTTGCCTGTGGCGATACTGCAAGTTAAGAGTAGAAGGAGAAACTTATTATCAACAAAAACAAAGTGAGGGAAATACAAACATTATACAGAAATGGTGCACTTTTACAATCAGTGGTTTGATTTTATCTTATAACATGCAAATTAAATTGTATGCATTTAATTTAGCACATTTCCAACACATTCAACTATTAACGAGAATATATATACATTAACATGATGATAAACGAATTGCAGAGTTCCTAAACATTTTCAGTTTCCAATTTACATCCACACCCATTTAACCAGACAGCTGATTAGTTCCTCCACAAAGGAGGTTATGTTTTATTGTTACAGTTTCACGTTCAAAAGATTAGAGTGGTAATTTCCATAAACAGGTGAAATCTACGTTGGATCCAGATTTTGTGAATCAAGGATTAGAGCGGAGCGCTCATACTGCTACCAGGCAACAATCTCTCCATCAATAAGGTAAAGATCCAGGCTGATGAGCTGCCGCTAACTCTACACTAACTCTTACTACTGTTGGTGAGAGATTGGGCAAAGGTGAGCGTGTGAGAGAGAGAGAGAGAGAGAGAGAGAGCTTCACCTGTGGTTGGGTGGGGGGAGAGGAGCGGTGACCTCCAGGAGGCGATGCATGCCTGCTTCCTCGACCCTCTGCCATGGTCTCCTCTGGGTCGTCCCTGTCACGCTGATCGGGGTACCGGTCATGGACCTGGGAGGACAATGACACAATGTGTGTGAGCCGTCAGCTGTGTTACACACTGTGAAGAACTTATACATGATGTATCAACGCCGATAACCATGGACATGAACTATAAATTGAAAGAAAACATAAATACAAGAAAATATATAAATACAAGATTTTATTTTATACCATGCCAATTAAATTGTATGCATTTAATTTTAGAACATTAACCACACATTCAACTATTAACAAGTATTTATATGTTAGCTGCATGAGCGTGTGATCGTGTTAGAGAGAGAGAGAGAGAAAGAGAGAGCCTCACCTGTGGTTGGGTGGGGGGAGATGAGCGGTGACCTCCAGGAGGCGTTGAATACCTGCTCTCTCGACCCTCTGCCATGGTCTCCTCTGGGTCATCCCTGACACGCTGATCGGGGTACCGGTCACGGACCTGGGAGGACAATGACACAATGTGTGTGTGAGCCGTCAGCTGTGTTATACACTGTGAAGAACTTATACATGATGTATCAAATCCAATATCATGAGCATGAACTATAAATTGAAAGATGAAATAAATACAAGAAAATATAAAGAAAATACATTATCTTGTTCACATTTTTCATTCTGTAAAATAAAACCAATACTGATTTGTCTATGAAAGGCTCTTATCAGCTGACACCATAAGCAAAACAATAAATTATTCTATAGCTTTGTGTAAGAAAATGTAGATTTTTCGTTGTATTCATAACATTTTATAGCAGTTAAATCTTAAAGTTAAACCAAATCTATTCAACTTAACATCTGAACTGATTTGAAATGAACCATTGAGCTCAGCTGAACCATTTGACTCAACTGACCTCAATTTGCATCTATTCAACTGGACTCGAGTCAACGATTGAACTGAACTGAACTCAGGAATGTAGTTCCTGGAGCATCGAACAGGAACTGCTAAGATACTCACCATTCTCTTTGCACCGGAGTACACTGGCCGTTCTGGGTAGTGAGGGTGCCTCCCCTCTGGCCCAGGACGAGGTTCGTAGCTGCGATGTTCATGATACTGCTGAGTAGGCCTCACATAGGGTTGCCTGTGGTGATACTGCAAGTTAAGAGTAGAAGGAGAAACTTATTATCAACAAAAACAAAGGGAGGGAAATACAAACATTGTACAGAAATGGTGCACTTTTACAAGCAGTCTGGTATGATTTTATCTTATAACATGCAAAGTAAATTATATGCATTTAATTTAGCACATTTCCCACACATTCAACTATTAACGAGACTATATCTACATTAACATGATGATAAATGAATTTCAGAGTTACCAAAAAATTTCCGTTTCGAATTTGCATCCCATTTTACCAGACAGCTGATTAGTTCCTCCACAAGGGAGGTTATGTTTTATTGTTTAAGTTTCACTTTCAAAAGATACGAGTGGTAATTTCCCTAAACAGGTGAAATCTAGTGGGGATCCACATTTTGTGAATCAAGGATTAGAGTGGAGCGCTCACACTGCTACCAGGCAACAATCTCTCCATCCCTCAGAGAGAGAGAGACTCACCTGTTGTGGGGTGGAGGGAGAGGAGGGGTGACGTTCAGGAGGCGATGCATGCCTGCTTCCTCGACCCTCTGCCATGGTCTCCTCTGGGTCGTCCCTGCCACGCTGATCGGGGTACCGGTCATGGACCTGGGAGGACAATGACACAATGTGTGTGAGCCGTCAGCTGTGTTACACACTGTGAAGAACTTATACTTGATGTATCAAATCCACTAACCATGGACATGAACTATAAATTGAACGAAAAAACATGAATACGAGAAAATATAGAGAAATTATATTATCTTGTTTACATTTTTTCATTCTGTAAAATAAAACCAATACTGATATGTCTATGAAAGGCTCTTATCAGCTGACATCATAAGAAAAACACTAAATTATTCTATAGCTTTGTGATAGAAAATGTACTTTTTTCGTTATATTCATAACATTTTATAGCAGTTAAATCTTAAAGTTAAACCAAATCTATTCAACTTAACATCTGAACTCATCTGAGTTGAACCATTGAGCTCAGCTGAACCATTAGTCTCAACTGACCTCAATTAGAATCTATTCAACTGGACTCGAGTCAACGATTGAACTGAACTGAACTCAGGGATGTAGTTCCTGGAGCAGCCAACAGGAACTCCTAAGTTACTCACCATTCTCTTTGCATCGGAGTACACTGGCCGTTCTGGGTAGTGAGGGTGCCTCCCCTCTGGCCCAGGACGAGGTTCGTAGTTGCGATGTTCATGATACTGCTGAGTCGGCCTCACATAGGGTTGCCTGTGGTGATACTGCAAGTTAAGAGTAGAAGGAGAAACTTATTATCAATAAAAAAAAGTGAGGGAAAAACAAACATTATACAGAAATGGTGCACTTTTACAGTCAGTGTGGTATGATTTCATCTTATAACATGCAAATTAAATTGTTTGCATTTAATTTAGCACATTTCCCACACATTCAACTATTAACGAGAATATATATACATTGACATGATGATAAATGAATTTCAGAGTTACCAAAAAATTTCCTTTTCGAATTTGCATCCCATTTTACCAGACAGCTGATTAGTTCCTCCACAAAGGAGGTTATGTTTTATTGTTTAAGTTTCACTTTCAAAAGATACGAGTGGTAATTTCCCATAACAGGTGAAATCTAGTGGGGATCCACATTTTGTGAATCAAGGATTAGAGCGGAGCGCTCACACTGCTACCAGGCAACAATCTCTCCATCCCTCAGAGAGAGAGAGAGACTCACCTGTTGTGGGGAGGAGGGAGAGGAGGGATGACGTCCAGGAGGCGTAGAATACCTGCTCTCTCGACCCTCTGCTATGGTCTCCTCTGGGTCGTCCCTGCCACGCTGATCGGGGTACCGGTCATGGACCTTGGAGGACAATGACACAATGTGTGTGAGCCGTCAGCTGTGTTACACACTGTGAAGAACTTATACATGATGTATCAAATCCACTAACCATGGACATGAAGTATGAATTGCAAGAAAACATAAATACAAGAAAATATATAAATACAAGATTTTATCTTATAACATTCTAATTCAATTGTATGCATTTAATTTTAGAACATTAACCACACATTCAACTATTAACAAGTATTTATATGTTAGCTGCATGAGCGTGTGAGCTTGTGAGAGAGAGAGAGAGAGCGAGAGAGAGAGAGAGAGACTCACCTGTTGTGGGTTAGGGGGAGAGGAGGGGTGACGTCCAGGAGGCGTTGAATACCTGCTCTCTCGACCCTCTGCCATGGTCTCCTCTGGGTCGTCCCTGCCACGCTGATCGGGGTACCGGTCATGGACCTGGGAGGACAATGACACAATGTGTGTGAGCCGTCAGCTGTGTTACACACTGTGAAGAACTTATACATGATGTATCAAATCCACTAACCATGGACATGAACTATAAATTGAACGAAAAAACATAAATACAAGAAAATATAGGGAAATTATATTATCTTGTTTACATTTTTTCATTCTGTTAAATAAAAGCAAGACTGATATGTCTATGAAAGGCTCTTATCAGCTGACATCATAAGCAAAACAAGAAATTATTCTGTAGCTTTGTGATAGAAAATGTACTTTTTTCGTTATATTCATAACATTTTGTAGCAGTTAAATCTTAAAGTTAAACCAAATCTATTCAACTTAACATCTGAACTCATCTGAAATGAACCATTGAGCTCAGCTGAATCATTTGACTCAACTGACCTTATTAGAATCTATTCAACTGGACTCAAGTCAACGATTGAACTGAACTGAACTCAGGGATGTAGTTCCTGGAGCAGCCAACAGGAACTCCTAAGTTACTCACCATTCTCCTTGCATCGGAGTACACTGGCCGTTCTGGGTAGTGAGGGTGCCTCCCCTCTGGCCCAGGACGAGGTTCGTAGTTGCGATGTTCATGATACTGCTGAGTAGGCCTCACATAGGGTTGCCTGTGGTGATACTGCAAGTTAAGAGTAGAAGGAAAAACGTATTATCAACAAAATCAAAGTGAGTGAAAAACAAACATTATACAGAAATGGTTCACTTTTACAATCAGTTTGGTATGATTTCATCTTATAACATGCAAATTAAATTGTATGCATTTACTTAGCATATTTCCCACACATTCAACTATTAACGAGAATATATATACATTGACATGATGATAAATGAATTTCAGAGTTACCAAAAAAATTCCGTTTCGAATTTGCATCCCATTTTACCAGACAGCTGATTAGTTCCTCCACAAAGGAGGTTATGTTTTATTGTTTAAGTTTCACTTTCAAAAGATACGAGTGGTAATTTCCATAAACAGGTGAAATCTAGTGTGGATCCACATTTTGTGAATCAAGGATTAGAGCGGAGCGCTCACACTGCTACCAGGCAACAATCTCTCCATCCCTCAGAGAGAGAGAGACTCACCTGTTGTGGGGTGGAGGGAGAGGAGGGGTGACGTCCAGGAGGCGTTGAATACCTGCTTCCTCGACCCTCTGCCATGGTCTCCTCTGGGTCGTCCCTGCCACGCTGATCGGGGTACCGGTCATGGACCTTGGAGGACAATGACACAATGTGTGTGGGCCGTCAGCTGTGTTACACACTGTGAAGAACTTATACATGATGTATCAAATCCACTAACCATGGACATGAAGTATGAATTGCAAGAAAACATAAATACAAGAAAATATATAAATACAAGATTTTATATTATAACATTCTAATTCAATTGTATGCATTTAATTTTAGAACATTAACCACACATTCAACTATTAACAAGTATTTATATGTTAGCTGCATGAGCGTGTGAGCGTGTGAGAGAGATAGAGAGAGCGAGAGAGAGAGAGAGAGAGCGACTCACCTGTTGTGGGTTAGGGGGAGAGGAGGGGTGACGTCCAGGAGGCATTGAATACCTGCTCTCTCGACCCTCTGCCATGGTCTCCTCTGGGTCGTCCCTGCCACGCTGATCGGGGTACCGGTCATGGACCTGGGAGGACAATGACACAATGTGTGTGAGCCGTCAGCTGTGTTACACACTGTGAAGAACTTATACATGATGTGTCAAATCCACTAACCATGGACATGAACTATAAATTGAACGAAAAAACATAAATACAAGAAAATATAGAGAAATTATATTATCTTGTTTACATTTTTTCATTCTGTTAAATAAAAGCAATACTGATATGTCTATGAAAGGCTCTTATCAGCTGGCATCATAAGCAAAACAATAAATTATTTTATAACTTTGTGATAGAAAATGTAGTTTTTTCGTTATATTCATAACATTTTGTAGCAGTTAAATCTTAAAGTTAAACCAAATCTATTCAACTTAACATCTGAACTCATCTGAAATGAACCATTGAGCTCAGCTGAACCATTTGACTCAACTGACCTCAATTAGAATCTATTCAACTGGACTCGAGTCAACGATTGAACTGATCTGAACTATGTAGTTCCTGGAGCAGCCAACAGGAACTCCTAACATACTCACCATTCTCTTCGCACCGGAGTACACTGGCCGTTCTGGGTAGTGAGGGTGCCTCCCCTCTGGCCCAGGACGAGGTTCGTAGCTGCGATGTTCATGATACTGCTGAGTAGGCCTCACATAGGGTTGCCTGTGTTGATACTGCAAGTTAAGAGTAGAAGGAGAAACTTATTATCAACAAAAACAAAGGGAGGGAAATACAAACATTGTACAGAAATGGTGCTCTTTTACAATCAGTGGTATGATTTGATCTTTTAACTTGCAAATTAAATTGTATGCATTTAATTTAGCACATTTCCCACACATTCAACTATTAACGAGAATATATATACATTAACATGATGATAAATGAATTGCAGAGTTCCCAAACATTTTCCGTTTTGAATTTGCATCCACACCCATTTAACCAGACAGCTGATTAGTTCCTCCACAAAGGAGGTTATGTTTAATTGTTACAGTTTGACTTCCAAAAGATTATAGTGGTAATTTCCATAAACAGCTGAAATCTAGGTTGGATCCAGATTTTGTGAATCAAGGATTAGAGCGGAGCGCTCATACTGCTACCAGGCAACAATCTCTCCATCCCTCAGTTTAAGATCCAGGCTGATGAACTGCTGCTAACTCTACACTACCTCTAACTACTGTGGGTGAGAGATTGGGCAAGCTTGAGCTTGTGAACGTGTGAGAGAGAGAGAGAGAGACACTCACCTGTGGTTGGGTGGGGGAAAATGAGCGGTGACGTCCAGGAGGCGTTGAATACCTGCTCTCTCGACCCTCTGCCATGGTCTCCTCTGGGTCGTCTCTGTCACACTGATCGTGGTACCGGTCACGGACCTGGGAGGACAATGACACAATATGTGTGAGCCGTCAGCTGTGTTATACACTGTGAAGAACTTATACATGATGTTTCACATCCACTAACCATGAACATGAACTTTAAATTGAAATTAAACATAAATACAAGAAAATATAGGGAAATTGTATTATCTTTCTTACATTTTTTCATTCTGTAAAATAAAACCAATACTGATATGTCTATGAAAGACTCTTATCAGCTGACATCATAAGCCAAACAATAAATTATTCTATAACTTTGTGATAGAAAATGTAGTTTTTGTGTTGTTGTATACATTTGTAGCAATTAAATCTTAAAGTTAAACTAAATCTATTCCATTTAACATCTGATCTCATCCGAAATGAACCATTGAGCTCAGCTGAACCATTTGACTCAACTGACCTCAATAAAAATCTATTCAACTGGACTCGAGTCAACGATTGAACTGAACTGAACTCAGGGATGTAGTTCCTGGAGCAGCCAACAGGAACTGCTAAGATACTCACCATTCTCTTTGCATCGGAGTACACTGGCCGTTCTGGGTAGTGAGGGTGCCTCCCCTCTGGCCCAGGACGAGGTTCGTAGCTGCGGTGTTCATAATACTGCTGAGTAGGCCTCACATAGGGTTGCCTGTGGTGATACTGCAAGTTAAGAGTAGAAGGAGAAACTTATTATCAACAAAAACAAAGGGAGGGAAATACAAAAATTGTACAGAAATGGTGCTCTTTTACAATCAGTGGTATGATTTGATCTTACAACATGCAAATTAAATTGGACCTACACGAGGCGTTGAATCCCTACTCTCTCGACCCTCTGCCATGATGATAAATTAATTTCAGAGTTACCAAAAAATTTCCGTTTCTAATTTGCATCCCATTTTACCAGACAGCTGATTAGTTCCTCCACAAAGGAGGTTATGTTTTATTGTTTAAGTTTCACTTTCAAAAGATACGAGTGGTAATTTCCCTAAACAGGTGAAATCTAGTGGGGATCCACATTTTGTGAATCAAGGATTAGAGTGGAGCGCTCACACTGCTACCAGGCAACAATCTCTCCATCCCTCAGAGAGAGAGAGACTCACCTGTTGTGGGGTGGAGGGAGAGGAGGGGTGACGTTCAGGAGGCGATGCATGCCTGCTTCCTCGACCCTCTGCCATGGTCTCCTCTGGGTTGTCCCTGCGTCCCTGATCGGGGTACCGGTTACGGACCTGTGAGGAAAATGACACAATGTGTGTGAGCCGTCAGCTGTGTTACACACTGCTAGGAACTTATACAAGATGTTCCATATTGTTGTTTTATGTTGTTTTATATAGTTGTTTTTATATTGTTGTTTTATGTTCAGTGCACCAACGAACGACACCAAGGCAATTTCCTGTATGTGCAATCATATTTGGCAAATAATAAATTAAACATGGACACCAACTATAAATTGAAATAGAATTAAAGATACAATATATATAAATTGTATTATCTTTTTTACATGTTTTAGTCTGTAAAATAAAACCAATTCTGATATGTCTTTGAAAGGCTCTTCTCAGCTGACATCATCATTAACAAGTATATATACATTGACATGAGGGTAAATTAATTGCAGAGTTACTTAACATTTTTCAGTTTCCAAATTTCATCCACACCCATTTTACCAGACAGCTGATTAGTTCCTCCACAAAGGAGATTATGTTTTATTGTTACAGTTTTAACTTCAAAGGATCTTGATGTTTAGAGTGGTAATTTCCATAAACAGGTGAAATCCAGTGTGGAATCCAGATTTTGTGAATCAAAATAAGTATTTTTAGGGAGATGTCATCATTCAGTTATATCAGAGAACGGGTATTTTGACTGTGTTTAATGTGAGTCGTCTGCAGAACATATTTGAGTACATGCTACTGATCTTAATATGCAATATAGTGATAACGTCGAAAAAAGTTCCCCTACCCCTGAATGAGAGCAAACATTAGTGTAAACAGGTCAGTGTGTTTTCTTTTACCTCTGGGAAGTTGTTCTGTGCAGCCTGCCGGGGAGGGCAAGGCTTGGGTGCCCTGTGCTTTCTGTATGGCATACTAGTGGCGTAGAAGGAAGTAGGATTCTGTGATACAGGCCGTATGAAGGGCGTGTCTGTCACGATGTAGGTCCTAGCAGTCTGTAGTTGAGTCCTCTGGAATAACTGTAGGTAAGATGGGAGAGAAACACAGAAGACATTAAGTAGGATCCCAGAGACAGACGACTCATTTCTGCATGCTGCCATGCTTTAATCTAAAGCAGGGGTCTTCAACGTTTTTCAGGCCAAGGACCCCTTAACTGGTGGAAAGCTGGAGCAGTGACCCCCTACTATATATAATTGCCTAGTGCCATATATAAACATAGCAAGCCTGTTATTGTGCATTCAATACTAAGCTATTCAAATATTACACAGGCTCATATATTCATGTTTTTAATTTAAACATGTGCACGGTACAGGGTGGCCATGCCACTGCCATTTTATAAACATACATCTTGCATACAACACTGAGCTATTAAAGTAGTTCAGAGATGCATGTTTTTAATTTAAACATACATGTAGAAAAGACAGTGAATCCTCAAGCCATCTCTGGATGGCACACATACTCCCACATTAGTGAGATGTCGGACCCTGATGGGTAGCACACAACTTATCTGAGCTTGAACGGATGGAGGTTGTCAGGCAGAGGGTCATATCAGCCTCACAATATGTTGGATGCATGTTAATGTGTATTTTCAGACATTTAAATTTGTGAAAAAAAAATTTCGCGACCCCCCCTGCAGTACCTCCGCGGACCCCCTAGGGGTCGCGGACCCCCTGTTGAAGACCTCTGATCTAAAGTACAAATTTAAAATAACCACGGAATAATTTGTGATCTTTTTTTTTTTTACATGCAGGTACCAGCAAACTGATATGATGATGATGATGATGATGGTGAAAGAACAGAAGCTGGAAGGAATTTACAGTTGGGTAAATTACCTGAACATGGATCAGTAGAGGTCTCGTAGCAAACTGCGTGGATGTGAGGAGAGGTCCAGAGTGACACAGTGAGGTAGATGCTTGAAAATCTGCTCAGCAAAGGAAAAGGATGCTAATGACTCCGCTTAAAGGCAGATTTCAATTCTGCCTATGATGTCCATAGGCCGATGCTTGAAAATGCAGAACAATATAGGAAAAGGACTTTAATGACATAGATCATCACTCAGGAGTAGGTTTGCAAACTTCCGGAAATTTTCTAAATTGGAAACTGTTTATAAACAGGGGAATAAAAAGGGGAATGAACAGGAATTAACGGGAATAGACTGGAAATTGTGTTGGTAATTGATACTAAATGTATTTACCTTTTCATATACAGGCATAAATACAAACTTTTTGTTTTGTCATAGGCTGACAAAACAAAAAGTGAGCCCTGAGGGAACTTTGGGCACTTGACTTTATGCTTCTGAACTTAGGTCTTTGCATCGTATTTGAAAATGTACACAGCCTTTCATTCTACATTGGCTGAGTTGAAATGTCTCCACACATGAGATAGTGCACTTGGCAATGTTCTGTAGAATAAGATGAGAAAAAAGCTTGTAAAAAAACACTAATGCAATGCCAGAGATATAAATATTTTGCAATTTGATGGATAAATAAATAGAAGTAGGCTAGATGAACATATGAACAATCCTCAATCAGCATGCTGATATATTTTCCCAAGTAATATCATCGAAACTTACCTAACTAGTCCTGCAGACTACAGCAGGCCTCAATAGCCCTGCTGTAGTTTGCAGGATGCTGGGCATTATCTGTGCATGTGATGGAGAAATGCACAGTGCAGGGTTGAATTTCAACGTGCAACGTTTGCTGCATTCCATACATCTTTAAAATAGAGTTTTGAATGATGTTTTTATTGCTCACAGCGTTTAATTTGCGTATATTTTTCTACTTAAAAATTCCCAAAATCCCCAAGCTTAATATTCCCATGGAAAGTTTCAGGAAATTTACCGAACATTTTCCACCCCTCTGCAATCCTACTCAGGAGCAAAAATCTGCCTATAAATAAAAAAAAAAGCTGATGAGACATTTTTCGTTATAATTCTTGACAACAGATTTAAAAAGCATTCCTGCATGAGTGAATACAATGACTCAGGTAGGGTTAGTCTTGCTCTCTTGATTGAAAGGAACCAATCAATATGAAGTGTAATTAAACAAAGAATGTTGGAAAATATCCTATTTGGATACTTCTTCCTAGGCTTGTTGCTTTGGGAGAATTTTCAGAAAAGGTCTTAATGTGTTACTAGTACTAACCATCTTAACGTAGATTACACTGGTTGAACTATATGAGATTTACATTACAAATCAAATTTATAACTTATAACATTTAAAATATCTACAGCCAGCACAGAAACCCTCCATTACGGACAAAGTCCCAACTCTCAACAACGGTTATCATAACAATCACAACAGCTGGCTGCTCTGAGGTGGGGGAGCTGTAAATGAAACACCGGAGGAACAATCACCTGGCGATTGTGGCTGTGCATTTATTGGCTTTGTCTGGGGAGAGTCCACTGGAGAGGGGGAGTCAGCATTTTGTCCCAGGTTGTAGGAAGACTGTGAAGAGAGGAGGTGGACAGAGGGAGACGGCTTGTTAAACACAAACCAGGAACTGTGCTGCAATCTGTCACTCCTCATTTATTCTACACAAGTCACACTTTACAAGAAGACATTATGCACATACTGAAGTTCATAATGTTCAACTGTAAACCGTGGTGCGTTGGACACATTGCATCTATGGAAGCTAAGACTTCTAATGGAAGAAATGACCCATGACAAGGGTTTAAATATGTTAACATACGTCTGATGTAAGTGTTTAAAAGGACTAACTCTAAAATAGCCTAACAAAACTAATTGAGGGATGTAAACCTTTCCCTCATATATGGAGGCCATTGTGGTTACAAGCAGAGAAGACAGTTGCCTTTAGTGTAAACAAACCAAACCTCTACCATCCATCGATTTGAGATCTTGTTTAAATTCAACCAAGAGCTTCTGCTCTTATAGTCCAGGCAAAGTAGACCGGCGGGGGTCTAGAGGCCAGTCTAAAAGCAGCTGTGCCATTACCCATTGGCACAGCTAACCCTAACCCTAACCCTAACCCCTTAGAATTCCAAATTGTCAATAAGTGATAAACACAACAGATTTAAAAAAGCATTCCTGCATGAGTGAATACACTGACTCAGGTAGGGTTAGTCTTGCTCTCTTGATTGAAAGGAACCAATCAATATGAAGTGTAATTAAACAAAGAATGTTGGAAAATATCATATTTGGATACTTCTTCCTAGGCTTGTTGCTTTGGGAGAATTTTCAGAAAAGGTCTTAATGTGTTACTAGTACTAACCATCTTAACGTAGACCACACTGGTTGAACTTTATGAGATTTACATTACAAATCAAATTTATAACTTATAATATATAAAATATCTACCGCCAGCACAGAAACCCTCCATTACGGACAAAGTCCCAACTGCAACAGCTTGCTGCTCTGAGGTGGGGGAGCTGTAAATGAAACAGCGGAGGGACAATCACCGGGCGACTGTGGCTGTGCATTTATTGGCTGTGTCTGGGGAGAGTCCACTAGAGAGGGGGAGTCAGCATTTTCTCCCGGGTTGTAGGAAGACTGTGAAGAGAGGAGATGGACAGAGGGAGATGGCTTGTTAAACACAAACCATGAACTGTGCTGCAACCTGTCACTCCTCATTTATTCTACACAAGTCACACTTTACAAGAAGACATTATGCACATACTCAAGTTCATAATGTTACATTACATTATTACATTACATTACATTTCATTTAGCTGACGCTTTTATCCAAGGCGACTTACAATAAGTGCATCAACCCCGAGGGTACAGACCCAGAACAACAAGAATCAGGAAAGTACAATTTCTTCAAATAAAACAAAATTACAAAGTGCTGTAATTAAGTGCCATTTAAGTGTTACTAAAAGTGTTAGTTTCAAAGAGTTGTAAGTGTTTTTTGTTTTTTTTCCAATTCATTCAAGGTAAAGTCGGAAGAGGTGTGTTTTTAGTTTTCGGCGGAAGATGTGTATACTTTCAGATGTCCGGATGTCGATGGGGAGCTCATTCCACCATCTAGGAGCCAGGACAGCAAACAGTCGTGATTTTGATACGTTTTTAGCTTGCCGTGGTGCGTTGGACACATTGCATCTATGGAAGCTAAGACTTCTGATGGAAGAAATGACCCATGACAAGGGTTTAAATATGTTAACATACGTCTGATGTAAGGGTTTAAAAGGACTAACTCTAACATAGCCTAACAAAACTTTTTCCCCAACTAATTGAGGGATGTAAACCTTTCCCTCAATGGCTAGCCTCGATTTACCAGCTGGTCTTCTGTATTTAGTTATTTCCCCATCCTGCATCATATATGGAGGCCATTGTGGTTACAAGCAGAGAAGACAGTTGCCTTTAGTGTAAACTGACCAAACCTCTACCATTTATGGATTTGAGATCTTGTTTAAATTCAACCGAGAGCTTCTGCTCTTATAGTCCAGGCAAAGTAGAACAGCGGGGGTCTAGAGGCCAGTCTAAAAGCAGCTGTGCCATTATCCATTGGGCAGTAGGATGATTGAATGGAGATTAGGCCGATGTATTTGTTATACATATGAATGGTGTTACTACCTATGCAATTTGGGACATATTCAGTAAGTGTGGAGCACATATGCATATTAAAATTTCTTTTCATGGGTACTTTCATTGTGTAAAGTTTCATTTTGATAGGGGTAAAGGAAAAGATTAGCCCCAATGGGGTGTATTGTTAGCTAAACTAGGAAGTCACCAAATTGACTGAATTGTAGCTCAAATACAATATTTTCTAAAATGTAATTTACCTCTTTTATTTGTGTTGCCTTGTGTAGCTAGCAGATACAGCTGCTTAATGATTTGGATATGTTTTTGTTGCGCACAGGGTCATGGATGTGGCTGAAGGAAACCATCTTGGACTACACCAACTGGGCTGAAGCTGAGCCCACTTCTTTCTTTGGAAGTATGGGAACCTCAGATGGGTGGGACCAAATGGGATGAGCGACCATACATCTGTAACACTCCTAAAGGTATGATCATCATACCCACACAGTTTAAATTTTATTTTTTTTATAATTACGTTACATAAGCCAATGCAGTAAGACAAAACAATAGAAAACAGTAGAAAAAAGCTAATAAAAAACATATTTTAGATTTTAGGAGATATTTGCTTTTTAGCCGATATCGGAAGATATTGCTTTCTGAGCACAGGGGATGTGTCAAGGTTACCCCTGAATTTATAGGTGCAGAGTCTCACTACTTTGCCCATCATCATGGAAAAAATCGACCTGGATGTAGGGTTGGAATAGATTAAAATTACAAATAATCCGTGAGAGATTCTCTCTCCTCTTCCCCGTCAGTGATGCCCACTGATCCAGGCTCAAAACCTGGTAAGTTACACATGATTCCCCTTAATTTGTGTAGTGAGATCAATTCAAATCAAAATTTTGTCTTGGAATGTTCGGACTGATCACTTTGGACTGAATCTGTGCAGAACCACACGAAGGTCCGGATCCTCACAGCCATGTCCACACGAGCTTGATTGTGGTGCTGATCATTGCCATCGCGTCTTCACTGATAGCCGTTGGATTTTTCATCTACAAGAAGTCCCCCCGTTCGTCACCCATCTTTGACAATCCACTGTACTTCAACCGGGAGCAATCTCAGCCCGATTTGGTGGACACCAATAAACTGATAGAGAAAGCAGAGGAGGAAACCCCTGAGCCTACTATAGCTCTGTGATTTATCAAGTAGCATAATAAAGTGGGACATACACTGTACTGTATATCCCGACTGATATATTACACATTGATGCTTCTTTTATGTTTCGCTATAACTTTTTTTTTACTATATACGGTCTATATTCAGTTATTATAGTTTGTCACTAAATTTGAGTTTCAGCTGAGTTGGCGATGACTAACCTCATGGAACAGAATTTAGGCTCTAGGATGTCTCAATGGGAATAATTAGTATTTAACTTTTTCTTTTTTTGATGTATGACTGAATGTATAGGAATGTCACGTTATGCTTATGCCCACTAGATGCTGGTCATTGCTTTTAATTTGAAATCTCTAAGCCTGTCACTGTTAAAATGAACATTAAACTTGATAAAAAACAATAAATCTTCACTTGTTGCGTTATTTACTCATTTATTATCAGGTAACCAATGAATTCACTTTGGCTAATGGTTACTGACTGGTAGTTACTAGCATTTCAATAAAACCTCCGCTAGCTCAGGTGTACAGATACAACTCAAAGACATTAACCATTAACCAAATCTGACTCACGTTATTTAAAGTCAAAGTCTATCCTCTCCTTCCTCCATGTCATAAAAGCTGCTGGTGTAAGTCAAGCTGTGTTGTTGACAAATCTCCTGTCAGACTCCATCATTAGCATCACAGCGAGCTAAGCTAATGTTAACTCATCAGGTAATTTAGCGAAATGTGAGTTGTTAACTTTCTAAACTTTGTTGTCAGGCCATCGAAGAGTTTAGAGTTTAGGTTTAGATCTAGGTCTAGGTTTAGCTCACCCCTGTTTCCTTCGGCCATCGACAGTCGTTAGTAAAGGTGCAGTACAGTTTTTGTCCACACAGGCTGGCTGCGGGCGGTTATTACCCCGGGGGCGCTGTTTGACCCGTTTACATGAAACGGCAGTCATATTGTTTTCCGTCCTTGGTTTGTTTTATGATTATTATTCTACTACAAAATTTGTGGTTTGAATTGTAAAAATCAAGGCAGGTGCTGTTATCATCAAATAAATGTCATTATGGTCTGAATAATAAATGACGTAGGTGCAATTATCCTAAAATAAATGTCATTAAACACAAAGTCTTTTAATACTTATTTATTTTTCTGAATACTATTGACTGTGGCAGGTGCTTTTATCTTAAAATAAAATAAAACTTAACACATTCTTCGTTTAACATATTTAATAATTTGCACAAACAGAATGCATATTTGTCAAAATCAAGGTCTGAATGCCGTACAAAACACACAAACAAACAAACAGAACAAAAATATTGTACTGAAATGAACTCAAGTTTAGACCAGACAGGGCAGCCAGCTCTCTGCTTCTCCCTATACTTACCTAACAAGGCTAATAATGAAGTATGTACAAATGCATACAGATTGAATTCAAGCACTTTATTTTATCACAATGAGATGCATAGAGGATCCAGCATATAACACAGGTCAGTGTCCCCAAAAGTTTAGTCATGTTTCCAGACACAGAAAATGCAAATCAATAAATATGATCCAACACCAGATTTAAAAAGTAGGAAGCAAAGAACGACTTCCCTTTGGAATCAAGTGGAAAAATAGTTGGACTTTCAGTACCAATGTTAAACACAAACAATTCACTTCTGAAGATATGCATCTGGTAATAAATAGACACATAAATCGATCTCACATATGTGACTTTCTAGATATAAAAATCATAAAATCAATTTATGGAAGCAAAGAACAGACTGAATGATTTAACTTTGTCATGTGATTTAATTATTTGATGACCTTTTCTGCGCTGAAACTAATGTTAATAACATAAATGTTAGAAAATGTCCAACAATTCGGAAACGGTACACATTGCATGACGTGTGGGTAATTTATCAGCCTCTTCAGCCAGTTGTTGACTATGGAGGACCATACATGACTTAAAATAAATAAATGTATAAATAAATACAGAAATAAATAAATAGAAAAGGAAATAAATAAATGAATATGAAATTAAATAAATAAATATGTTAATACCAAAAGAAATGTCAAAATAAATGTCGTAAATATTTTTGCACATTCATTTATTGCCTGGAACATTTCCTTTACATTTGCAGTGTCCTTATGCTATTGAGAAAGGCGGGCCTAACCGCAGTCTCATGCAGGATTGGTCACAAGAGTATAATGATCCAGCCCTACTACTTCTGCCTCTCAATGCTGACTGGTGTCCAGTAGCTGTTTGCAGCGTTGAGCCAGTTCGCACTTAAAATGAACTAATTCAAGATCAGCGGGTTAGTTAAGGTTATTTTTTATTGGGATGATTTAGGTGTCAGTAATCCTGACTGTGAGCGTCACGTCTCGTGTTGTACTGAGCACAAGGAGCGAGCCGAGAGGAGGAGGAGGAAACAGAAACTCCAGCTCGGTACAAACCACCTGCAGCTTCTGCTCAGATCATGAAGCAGCTGATCTCTGAGCAGATGTGACCAGAGAAACTCTGTGTTTCCACTGTTTCCACTGTTCTACAAAGTCACTAACTGGCTGTTTCACGGTGAAGAGCTCAAGTCTCAGTCACTGCCCGTGTCTCTGAGCGAGTGTGTGGTGCAGCGCAGGGGCTGTGTGTGTAGCTCAGTTGACCAATCCTGCTCGAGACTGAGGTTAGCCCCGCCTTTCTCATTAGCATAAGGACACTGAAATCGAAAAATAAAAGTTGGAATAAATGTGGAAATAAATAAATAAATGTGGAAATAAATGCAGAATTAAATGAATCAATGTCTTAAACTTATTTCCACATTTATTTATTTATTTCCACATTTATTCCAACTTTTATTTATTCCGTGATATATTTCATTTTCATTTTCAGTGTCCTTATGCTAATGAGAAAGGCGGGCCTAACCTCAGTCTCAGGATTGGTCAACTGAGCTACACACACAGCCCCTGCGCTGCGCCACACACTCCCTCAGAGACACGGGCAGTGACGGAGACTTGAGCTCTTCACCGTGGAACAGCCGCTCAGTGACTTTGTAGAACAGTGGAAACAGTGAAAACACAGAGTTTCTCTGGTCACATCTGCTCAGAGATCAGCTGCTTCATGATCTGAGCAGAAGCTGCAGGTGGTTTGTACAGAGCTGGAGTTTCTGTTTCCTCCTCCTCCCTCTGGTTGCTCCTTGTGCTCAGTACAACACGAGACGTGACGCTCACAGTCAGGATACTGACACCTAAATCATCCCAATAAAAAATAACCTTAACTAACCCTGTGACCTTGAACTAGTTCATTTTAAGTGTGAACTGGCTCAACGCTGCAAACAGATACTGGACACCAGTCAGCATTGAGAGGCAGACGTAGGGCTGGATCATTATACTCTTGTGACCAATCCTGCATGAGACTGCGGTTAGGCCCGCCTTTCTCATTAGCATAAGGACACTGTAAAATGAAAAGGAAATGTATTAGGGAATAAATAAATGTGCAAATATATTTAAGACATTTCTTTTGACATGTCTTTTGGTATTAACATATTTATTTATTTATTTCTGTATTAATTAATTTATTTCCTTTTTTATTTATTTATACGTTTTTTTTTTTTTACTTAAGTCATGTATGGTCCTCCATAGTTGACAGTGATTGCTGTGTTGGCCAACGCAGCTCTGACTTGGGAAGGCAGCTGACGCAGGAAAAGTTGGATGAAAAGAAAACCGATCTGTGCTCATCTAGGAGATCCAGCATATGGTGGCTTGTTGTGGCGCTTCCTGCCCTTTCTGCCTCTTTTGCCAGAACTGCTACGACTGGTGGGGGACGAATAAACAAAGAGTCAGGAAGGACGTCAGTGTAAATGAGAAACTTTGAATATCAAGCTTTTCACCTAATTTGGAACCTACTGCAAATTATTTTCACTGACCTAAACGGGAATGAAACAAAACCCTAATAACAAAACTAATTTATTTTTAAGTCATTGGAAACAAGTTAATCAGAGTAATAAGTATCCTGCTGACAGGAGAGATAAATGTCACAGAGACACTCTCCTCATGTTTCAGAGAAACCTAACACCAAGAGGATCCTTAAAATCAGAGAGCATTGTCATCTCATACCTTTTCAGAGTTATCGTAGCTTCAGAGTTTGGGCACTGTGGAGGAGTGGGATCCTGTGGCCTCACGTCATGAGAAGGTTCATGGCCTGCTGTCTCCAGCTCAGTCCTGGTCTCTGCCAGGCTGTTTAAAGCCTCAGGGGCTGCTACAGACAAGGCAGTGCTTGGTTCGTCTAAGAGAGGCTCGTCTTTGGTGGGAGGGTTAGGTGGTGCCAAAGAGGTTTTCTGCTCCTCGGCTGGGGACAAGTCAGGAGAGAACCGGGGGCTGAGCGAGGCGGGGAGGGGAAGCTCTGGGTCACTAGCGGGAGGAGTGGGTGGAGCTTCTGGTGTCTCCATGGGGGCTGCAGGTGTCACAAGCCCAGGTGAGCTAGACCTCCGACCAACTCGATGCAGTTTTGGCCCATCAACTGGAAGATGTAAAAGAACAGATGAAAACATGTCTTTAGAATTAAATAAGCAAAAGTTGATATTTGTATCACAAACTACACTTCTTCACATATAAGTTATGTAATAGAAAAATATAAATCTGTTTACAAGCTGTGACATTTTGTGACTGTGATGGCTTCAAGGACAACAAGCCTCCTAATTAATGGAGATATGGGCTTTCCAGGTTTATTATTTAGGGGTACTCTGACTTTGACTGGTCATATCAGATTCTAAGCCTTAAAGAGGATTTAGACTGCAGGCCTGACCTGGCTCCTTCTGCTCTTCATGTGCTTCCTTATTGTGGACCTCCTGACCGGGTTTTGGACCCTGCACAGCATTTCGAGACACCAGGTTTGGCTGAAGGAAAAATAATGTACAGAACCACAATGACTTCAAACCTGAATCAGACAGATTCTGTAGTGTAAAAAAGATTTCTTTGCTCTTTATCTTTGACAGATCAGAGAAATTAGGAGCATGTGTGGGTTTTATCACACAGTGCTAGATACATTTAGGCATAAACAGAGGAATCAGTCCATCACAGAGGAATATTCTATGGGGACGCAGTGATGAATTCATTAAAGATCAATTGTTATCATGTCTTCCTTTTGTCCCTTCTCAACGTTTCTATGGAATTTTCTTACATTTCTTTGCCATGATCTATGTATCTATCTATATCAGTCCTTCTAAAAAGCGTTAGAACTCCTTAACAACAGCAGTGTAGATATTCATTAAACAGAATATGACCAGAATATCCAGTATCATGTTCCTGGTCATCAGACAGATCGGTGAAATAAATCTTTGTGGTAAAATCCATCTTACTTTGAAGAATTTGAATGTTGGACTCTTTACAATTGTGCAAATGAAAGAAAAATCACGAAGACCCACTCACCAATGTCAGGTCTATAGTTTTTATTGTTTCCTCCAACATAGAATGTATCCGAGAGGACGTCTTCCCCTCTCTGACGATATCTTCCATGTGGTTCAAATAGTTAACCATCTGAGAGTGGTGAGACACAGAGGGAGAGAGACAGTTAATTTGAGACATGAAGGTCATGCTTGACTCCATTCAATCTACCAGACAGCAGGTTGCAGATGAAACCACAACATTTCCTCAACAGCAGCATGAAAACCGTGATAGCCAGAAACAAAGGGATGCAATTCCTTGTAACCGTCCAGCATTAAAGCTCCCGTACTGAGGAAACGACCACATCAAACAGGATGAAACTCCTCTGAAGGACAAGTTGCATGATTCATTACCACATTCTGAAATATATTTCAGTGGGAAGCAAATTAGGGATGTTTGGATTTATTTAAGTTTCCGTGGTCAGAAGGTTTTGTTTGCAGGGTGAATGGTATAAGATGAGGATTAAATCACACATCACAGTGCAGCAGAGAGAGAGAGAGCAGAAAGGCCACCGGATCATTCATGCCTCTCCAAGTATCGGAGGACTCCGGCTGAGTCCAGCTGTGAGTCACCGGGTGAGGCAAAACTGATTGGGAACACTGAGGGGATATTCCCGTTTCCTCATAACCTACTTGTCAGCAGCTGCTGTGGGATTGAATCAAACCGGAACTTTTCTTTATTATCTCTTGGAAACTGTGTCCTTGTAAATCAGTATCACCTCTTAAATCACTTATTTGACTCGTGCAGAAGAAAACATCTTGGTGGGATGAAATCATGAACTGATCTTCGGCTGCACCAATGTCAAAAACACTACTAAAAAAAAGTTCACATCACATCTTCATCCCTGCAAACAACGCATTTCTCTTAATATTTAATTTCGGATATGGAAACCAGCCGCATATTATCCTAAAGATTATCCTGAAGAAATGTAAGATTTATGTAAAATGTACAACCACCAGCTCACCTTGGTCTCATCACAATTATGGCCCTTGCTGATGGTGTTGAGCAGGATGCATAGACATTCTAAAGCCACTTCGTCTTTGTTCCAGAGCAGCTTCTCCAAGCAGTCATGCACAATGAAGTCATTTAGCATATTCAGCTTGAACATTTCACAGAGTAACATGATGTTACCAATGAAACGCTTCTGGGTAATGTCCTTGGCTTCCTCGGGCTCTACCTGGAGTCGGTCACGCTCCGTCTAATGGGACCAAGGAAACAAACCTCTTGAACAGAGTTGGAACAGAAACTAAAAGACGTTTTGGTAAAGATCCGCGACACACTTACCGATGCAGCAGAGTCAAGCACCTTTGGCTTCGTCTCAAACGCCACATCATCCACCTTTTCTTTCTGAAACTCCTTCTGACAGCTTCTCAGCAGCAGCTTGTGAAAGTTCACTTTCGCTACGGGATTCTCAGCTGTGGGCACTATGAGCTGCTCATGAACAGTAAGTGGAATAAATTCAATAGAGAACATAAGCATTCAAATAAAATAAATAATTTGTTTTAATATATCAACAAATTAGCATCTTCGTATCTGGATTATTTTGATTTGAATGACTAATATATGTAAGGTTATGTTATCAAATGATGGCAGACAGAAAATGTAATAGTTTCTCTAGAGCTCTTGTTAATGAGTCTAAAATTAAGGATATGCACGTTTAATAAATTGTGTTTTAAAGGATTATTTGTGACTGATTTTCAAACTCTTTAATAAATAGTGTGTGTTGTCTGGTGTAGACTCTAGAGGCATCAAAACAATAAACACACTGTACTGAATTGTGTTGCTTTTCACAGCATTATTCTGCATGAAGGCAGAGCTGAATATGAACCAATTGCTCCATTCGCTGCAAAACATTTAGCAAGTTGTTCACTGCATATTGACACACTGTGTGCACACCCCTCCAATAGATGGTTAAAATAATACATTTAATTCCTCCATTGTTTTTTTGCATCTGATGAATTTTTAAAGTTTACAAAAAAGTTATATTTACGTACCTCTCCAAATCCAATTCAAACAATTACATTACGAACACAAGACTCTCTCGTTCATAAGTCGACACACTTCTCTGCTCAACTAAATGACCTGCTTACCGTTGCGAGGCAGCCGCACATCTTTGCGTAGGTCACCAAGAAGCTTTGCTCGTTGATGGCTCTCTCATAAAGCAGGTCCACGACTCCTTTGAGTCGTTCCTCTGTGTTGATGGTCAAGTCCAACAACTGATTCCTCAGCTGGATGAACTTCTGAGGGGTCAGCTTGTTCAGAATGCTGCGGACCTTCCTGAACAGGTCCTGAGGTTTATAAATCACAACATGTACTTAAACTCTGAGGTCATCAAGCAGTTAATTATGTTAATTATGAGAAAAGTCTGTTATAGGAAATTACTATACATGTCCACTGCTTTGTGGATTTTATTTTGTGTATATTTGGTCGTACCTGTGTTATATGTGATTCTTTTTCCACTGGGATGCTTTGCCTCCTCATAGCTGGGTTCCAGGCATTCCCTGATTTCTTCACAAGCCCAGGTGAGGGAGACCTCTGTGCAGCTTGCTTCAGTTTTGGCACATCAACTAGAAGAAGGAAAAGTACAGATGAATACATGTCTTCAGTATTCAACCAGCAATAGGTAATATTTGTACCATAAATTGGCATTGGAGGCAATGACACAGCAGTAAAACTTATTCTAGAGGGATCTAATGTTAAATTTTTACAATTGAGTCTGTGATATGCCAAATTTGACATATCATAGATCATAATTAATGGAGAAATGGTCTTTCCACGTTTATTATTTAGGGGTTCTCTGACTTTGACTGGTCATATCTCCATTAACATGAGAAATGTTTCTCAAATGTTAAAAGCCCTGGAGTTAAAACTGCTCGATTAGATTGTTAAGAGTGGCACTCCTTCCTCTTAGGATCTGTGGAAATAGCTTAAAAGAATGGTGAGAGTGTTGGGTCAGACCTGGCCCTGGTTTGGTGTCGGAGGCCCCTTTTTTGTTCATTACGATTGCTTGAGAGGTGGGGTCTACGGCTTTAGGAGTCTGTTTGCCAGGCCGTTTGGAGTGCTTGAGACAAAAGAGACAAAAGAGCCACAGTGCAGGTTTAAAGGGGAGAAGTGAATGAGAATGGCGGACCCAAGTGGATTCTGTAGAAGCATA
Source organism: Platichthys flesus (assembly GCF_949316205.1). Classification (NCBI taxonomy): domain Eukaryota; kingdom Metazoa; phylum Chordata; class Actinopteri; order Pleuronectiformes; family Pleuronectidae; genus Platichthys; species Platichthys flesus. The sequence goes on along the minus strand of NC_084958.1, from coordinate 18,505,150 downwards.
CACAGTAAATAGGACGTCTACTGTAAGAGACAGCAAGTGATAAGAAACAGTGACAGGAAGGAAGAAAGTATCAAATGAAACACAGTACATTGAATTTACTGTACAGCTATAAGGAAAAAGAAAGTGAGAAGTGCTTTTTCACAAGTCATGGCCTCTACCTACAACTTGTTATCAGTAAGTCCTTAATGAGATAATGTCTTGAGTGTCAGCCAACAGACATGTAACAGTTTGGAGTCATGGTGATCTTCTTATGAGAAAGTGAGACGTGTAAATGACACAGGCGCTGTGCCCTGTCTGCCACACACATGGTGGAGAGCAGAAAGGATTAGAGCGGAGCGCTCAGACTGCTACCAGGCAACAATCTCTCCAATCCTCAGCTAAAGATCCAGGCTGATGAGCTTCCGCTTACTCTACACTACCTCTCACTACTTTTGGTGAGAGATTGGGCAAAGGTGAGTGTGTGAGAGAGAGAGAGAGAGAGAGAGCCTCACCTGTGGTTGGGTAGGGGGAGAGGAGCAGGGAGGTCCAGGAGGCGTTGAATGCCTGCTCTCTCGACCCTCTGCCATGACCTCCTCTGTGTGGTCCCTGCCACGCCGATCGGGGTACCGGTCATGGACCTGGGAGGAAAATGACACAATGTGTGTGAGCCGTCAGCTGTGTTACACAATGTGAAGAACTCATACATGATGTATCAAATCCATTACCATGGACATGAACTATAAATTGAAAGAAAACATAAATACAAGAAAATATAAAAATACGAGATTTTTTTCTAATAACAGTCCAATTAAATTGTGTGCATTTAATTTTAGAACATTACCCACAAATTCAACTATTAACAAGTATATATATGTTAGCTGCTTGAGCATGTGAGTGTGTGAGAGAGAGCGAGAGAGAGTGAGAGAGAGAGAGAGAGACTCACCTGTTGTGGGGTGGGGGGAGAGGAGGAGTGACGTCCAGGAGGCGTTGTATACCTGCTCTCTCGACCGTCTGCCATGGTCTCCTCTGTGACGTCCCTGCCACGTTGATTGTGGTCCCGGTCACGGATCTGGGAGGAAAATGACACAATGTGTGTGAGCCGTCAGCTGTGTTACACACTGTGAAGAACTTATACATGATGTATCAAATCCATTACCATGGACATGAACTTTAAATTGAAATAAAACATAAATACAAGAAAATATGGAGAAATTATATTATCTTGTTTACATTTTTTCATTCTGTAAAATAAAACCAATACTGATATGTCTATGAAAGTCTCTTATCAGCTGACATCATAAGCAAAACAATAAATTATTTTATAGCTTTGTGTAAGAAAATGTCGTTTTTGCATTGTTTTCATACAATTTTGTAGTAATTAAATCATGAAGTTAAACCAAATCTATTCAACTTAACATCTGAACTCATCTGAAATGAAACATTGAGCTCAGCTGAACCATTTGACTCAACTGACCTCAATTAGAATCTATTCAACTGGACTCAAGTCAACGATTGAACTGAACTGAACTCAGGGATGTAGTTCCTGGAGCAGCCAACAGGAACTCCTAAGATACTCACCATTCTCTTTGCATCGGAGTACACTGGCCGTTCTGGGTAGTGAGGGTGCCTCACCTCTGGCCCAGGACGAGGTTCGTAGCTGCGATGTTCATGATACTGCTGAGTAGGCCTCACATAGGGTTGCCTGTGGCGATACTGCAAGTTAAGAGTAGAAGGAGAAACTTATTATCAACAAAAACAAAGTGAGGGAAATACAAACATTATACAGAAATGGCGCACTTTTACAATCAGTGGTTTGATTTTATCTTATAACATGCAAATTAAATTGTATGCATTTAATTTAGCACATTTCCAACACATTCAACTATTAACGAGAATATATATACATTAACATGATGATAAACGAATTGCAGAGTTCCTAAACATTTTCAGTTTCCAATTTACATCCACACCCATTTAACCAGACAGCTGATTAGTTCCTCCACAAAGGAGGTTATGTTTTATTGTTACAGTTTCACGTTCAAAAGATTAGAGTGGTAATTTCCATAAACAGGTGAAATCTACGTTGGATCCAGATTTTGTGAATCAAGGATTAGAGCGGAGCGCTCATACTGCTACCAGGCAACAATCTCTCCATCAATAAGGTAAAGATCCAGGCTGATGAGCTGCCGCTAACTCTACACTAACTCTTACTACTGTTGGTGAGAGATTGGGCAAAGGTGAGCGTGTGAGAGAGAGAGAGAGGGAGAGAGAGAGCTTCACCTGTGGTTGGGTGGGGGGAGAGGAGCGGTGACCTCCAGGAGGCGATGCATGCCTGCTTCCTCGACCCTCTGCCATGGTCTCCTCTGGGTCGTCCCTGTCACGCTGATCGGGGTACCGGTCACGGACCTGGGAGGACAATGACACAATGTGTGTGAGCCGTCAGCTGTGTTACACACTGTGAAGAACTTATACATGATGTATCAACGCCGATAACCATGGACATGAACTATAAATTGAAAGAAAACATAAATACAAGAAAATATATAAATACAAGATTTTATTTTATACCATGCCAATTAAATTGTATGCATTTAATTTTAGAACATTAACCACACATTCAACTATTAACAAGTATTTATATGTTAGCTGCATGAGCGTGTGATCGTGTTAGAGAGAGAGAGAGAGAAAGAGAGAGCCTCACCTGTGGTTGGGTGGGGGGAGATGAGCGGTGACCTCCAGGAGGCGTTGAATACCTGCTCTCTCGACCCTCTGCCATGGTCTCCTCTGGGTCATCCCTGACACGCTGATCGGGGTACCGGTCACGGACCTGGGAGGACAATGACACAATGTGTGTGTGAGCCGTCAGCTGTGTTATACACTGTGAAGAACTTATACATGATGTATCAAATCCAATATCATGAGCATGAACTATAAATTGAAAGATGAAATAAATACAAGAAAATATAAAGAAATTACATTATCTTGTTCACATTTTTCATTCTGTAAAATAAAACCAATACTGATTTGTCTATGAAAGGCTCTTATCAGCTGACACCATAAGCAAAACAATAAATTATTCTATAGCTTTGTGTAAGAAAATGTAGATTTTTCGTTGTATTCATAACATTTTATAGCAGTTAAATCTTAAAGTTAAACCAAATCTATTCAACTTAACATCTGAACTGATTTGAAATGAACCATTGAGCTCAGCTGAACCATTTGACTCAACTGACCTCAATTTGCATCTATTCAACTGGACTCGAGTCAACGATTGAACTGAACTGAACTCAGGAATGTAGTTCCTGGAGCATCCAACAGGAACTGCTAAGATACTCACCATTCTCTTTGCACCGGAGTACACTGGCCGTTCTGGGTAGTGAGGGTGCCTCCCCTCTGGCCCAGGACGAGGTTCGTAGCTGCGATGTTCATGATACTGCTGAGTAGGCCTCACATAGGGTTGCCTGTGGTGATACTGCAAGTTAAGAGTAGAAGGAGAAACTTATTATCAACAAAAACAAAGGGAGGGAAATACAAACATTGTACAGAAATGGTGCACTTTTACAAGCAGTCTGGTATGATTTTATCTTATAACATGCAAAGTAAATTATATGCATTTAATTTAGCACATTTCCCACACATTCAACTATTAACGAGACTATATCTACATTAACATGATGATAAATGAATTTCAGAGTTACCAAAAAATTTCCGTTTCGAATTTGCATCCCATTTTACCAGACAGCTGATTAGTTCCTCCACAAGGGAGGTTATGTTTTATTGTTTAAGTTTCACTTTCAAAAGATACGAGTGGTAATTTCCATAAACAGGTGAAATCTAGTGGGGATCCACATTTTGTGAATCAAGGATTAGAGCGGAGCGCTCACACTGCTACCAGGCAACAATCTCTCCATCCCTCAGAGAGAGAGAGACTCACCTGTTGTGGGGTGGAGGGAGAGGAGGGGTGACGTCCAGGAGGCGTAAAATACCTGCTCTCTCGACCCTCTGCCATGGTCTCCTCTGGGTCATTCCTGACACGCTGATCGGGGTACCGGTCATGGACCTGGGAGGACAATGACACAATGTGTGTGAGCCGTCAGCTGTGTTACACACTGTGAAGAACTTATACATGATGTATCAAATCCACTTACCATGGACATGAAGTATGAATTGCAAGAAAACATAAATACAAGAAAATATATAAATACAAGATTTTATCTTATAACATTCTAATTCAATTGTATGCATTTAATTTTAGAACATTAACCACACATTCAACTATTAACAAGTATTTGAATGTTAGCTGCATGAGCGCGTGAGCTTGTGAGAGAGAGAGAGAGAGAGAGAGCGAGAGAGAGAGAGAGAGACTCACCTGTTGTGGGTTAGGGGGAGAGGAGGGGTGACGTCCAGGAGGCGTTGAATACCTGCTTCCTCGACCCTCTGCCATGACCTCCTCTGGGTCGTCCCTGTCACGCTGATCGGGGTACCGGTCATGGACCTGGGAGGACAATGACACAATGTGTGTGAGCCGTCAGCTGTGTTACACACTGTGAAGAACTTATACTTGATGTATCAAATCCATTACCATGAACATGAACTATAAATTGAACGAAAAAACATAAATACAAGAAAATATAGGGAAATTATATTATCTTGTTTACATTTTTTCATTCTGTTAAATAAAAGCAATACTGATATGTATATGAAAGGCTCTTATCAGCTGACATCATAAGCAAAACAATAAATTATTCTATAGCTTTGTGATAGAAAATGTAGTTTTTTTGTTATATTCATAACATTTTGTAGCAGTTAAATCTTAAAGTTAAACCAAATCTATTCAACTTAACATCTGAACTCATCTGAAATGAACCATTGAGCTCAGCTGAACCATTTGACTCAACTGACCTTAATTAGAATCTATTCAACTGGACTCAAGTCAACGATTGAACTGAACTGAACTCAGGGATGTAGTTCCTGGAGCAGCCAACAGGAACTCCTAAGTTACTCACCATTCTCTTTGCATCGGAGTACACTGGCCGTTCTGGGTAGTGAGGGTGCCTCCCCTCTGGCCCAGGACGAGGTTCGTAGTTGCGATGTTCATGATACTGCTGAGTCGGCCTCACATAGGGTTGCCTGTGGTGATACTGCAAGTTAAGTGTAGAAGGAGAAACGTATTATCAACAAAATCAAAGTGAGTGAAAAACAAACATTATACAGAAATGGTTCACTTTTACAATCAGTGTGGTATGATTTCATCTTATAACATGCAAATTAAATTGTATGCATTTAATTTAGCACATTTCCCACACATTCAACTATTAACGAGAATATATATACATTGACATGATGATAAATGAATTTCAGAGTTACCAAAAAATTTCCGTTTCGAATTTGCATCCCATTTTACCAGACAGCTGATTAGTTCCTCCACAAAGGAGGTTATGTTTTATTGTTTAAGTTTCACTTTCAAAAGATACGAGTGGTAATTTCCCTAAACAGGTGAAATCTAGTGGGGATCCACATTTTGTGTATCAAGGATTAGAGCGGAGCGCTCACACTGCTTCCAGGCAACAATCTCTCCATCCCTCAGAGAGAGAGAGACTCACCTGTTGTGGGGTGGAGGGAGAGGAGGGGTGACGTCCAGGAGGCGTTGAATACCTGCTTCCTCGACCGTCTGCCATGGTCTCCTCTGGGTCGTCCCTGCCACGCTGATCGGGGTACCGGTCACGGACCTGGGAGGAAAATGACACAATGTGTTTGAGCCGTCAGCTGTGTTACACACTGTGAAGAACTTATACATGATGTATCAAATCCACTAACCATGGACATGAAGTATGAATTGCAAGAAAACATAAATACAAGAAAATATATAAATACAAGATTTTATATTATAACGTTCTAATTCAATTGTATGCATTTAATTTTAGAACATTAACCACACATTCAACTATTAACAAGTATTTATATGTTAGCTGCATGAGCGTGTGAGCGTGTGAGAGAGATAGAGAGAGCGAGAGAGAGAGAGAGAGACTCACCTGTTGTGGGTTAGGGGGAGAGGAGGGGTGACGTCCAGGAGGCGTTGAATACCTGCTCTCTCGACCCTCTGCCATGGTCTCCTCTGGGTCGTCCCTGCAACGCTGATCGGGGTACCGGTCATGGACCTGGGAGGACAATGACACAATGTGTGTGAGCCGTCAGCTGTGTTACAAACTGTGAAGAACTTATACATGATGTATCAAATCCACTAACCATGGACATGAACAATAAATTGAACGAAAAAACATAAATACAAGAAAATATAGAGAAATTATATTATCTTGTTTACATTTTTTCATTCTGTTAAATAAAAGCAATAATGATATGTCTATGAAAGGCTCTTATCAGCTGGCATCATAAGCAAAACAATAAATTATTCTATAGCTTTGTGATAGAAAATGTAGTTTTTTCGTTATATTCATAACATTTTGTAGCAGTTAAATCTTAAAGTTAAACCAAATCTATTGAACTTAACATCTGAACTCATCTGAAATGAACCATTGAGCTCAGCTGAACCATTTGACTCAACTGACCTCAATTAGAATCTATTCAACTGGACTCAAGTCAACGATTGAACTGATCTGAACTATGTAGTTCCTGGAGCGGCCAACAGGAACTCCTAAGATACTCACCATTCTCTTCGCACCGGAGTACACTGGCCGTTCTGGGTAGTGAGGGTGCCTCCCCTCTGGCCCAGGACGAGGTTCGTAGCTGCGATGGTCATGATACTGCTGAGTAGGCCTCACATAGGGTTGCCTGTGGTGATACTGCAAGTTAAGAGTAGAAGGAGAAACTTATTATCAACAAAAACAAAGGGAGGGAAATATAAACATTGTACAGAAATGGTGCACTTTTACAATCAGTGGTATGATTTGATCTTTTAACTTGCAAATTAAATTGTATGCATTTAATTTAGCACATTTCCCACACATTCAACTATTAATGAGAATATATATACATTAACATGATGATAAATGAATTGCAGAGTTCCCAAACATTTTCCGTTTTGAATTTGCATCCACACCCATTTAACCAGACAGCTGATTAGTTCCTCCACAAAGGAGGTTATGTTTAATTGTTACAGTTTCACTTCCAAAAGATTATAGTGGTAATTTCCATAAACAGCTGAAATCTAGGTTGGATCCAGATTTTGTGAATTAAGGATTAGAGCGGAGCGCTCATACTGCTACCAGGCAACAATCTCTCCATCCCTCAGTTTAAGATCCAGGCTGATGAACTGCCGCTAACTCTACACTACCTCTAACTACTGTGGGTGAGAGATTGGGCAAGCTTGAGCTTGTGAACGTGTGAGAGAGAGAGAGAGAGACACTCACCTGTGGTTGGGTGGGGGAAGATGAGCGGTGACGTCCAGGAGGCGTTGAATACCTGCTCTCTCGACCCTCTGCCATGGTCTCCTCTGGGTCGTCTCTGTCACACTGATCGTGGTACCGGTCACGGACCTGGGAGGACAATGACACAATATGTGTGAGCCGTCAGCTGTGTTATACACTGTGAAGAACTTATACATGATGTTTCACATCCACTAACCATGAACATGAACTTTAAATTGAAATTAAACATAAATACAAGAAAATATAGGGAAATTGTATTATCTTTCTTACATTTTTTCATTCTGTAAAATAAAACCAATACTGATATGTCTATGAAAGACTCTTATCAGCTGACATCATAAGCCAAACAATAAATTATTCTATAACTTTGTGATAGAAAATGTAGTTTTTGTGTTGTTGTATACATTTGTAGCAATTAAATCTTAAAGTTAAACTAAATCTATTCCATTTAACATCTGATCTCATCCGAAATGAACCATTGAGCTCAGCTGAACCATTTGACTCAACTGACCTCAATTAAAATCTATTCAACTGGACTCGAGTCAACGATTGAACTGAACTGAACTCAGGGATGTAGTTCCTGGAGCAGCCAACAGGAACTGCTAAGATACTCACCATTCTCTTTGCACCGGAGTACACTGGCCGTTCTGGGTAGTGAGGGTGCCTCCCCTCTGGCCCAGGACGAGGTTCGTAGCTGCGGTGTTCATAATACTGCTGAGTAGGCCTCACATAGGGTTGCCTGTGGTGATACTGCAAGTTAAGAGTAGAAGGAGAAACTTATTATCAACAAAAACAAAGGGAGGGAAATACAAAAATTGTACAGAAATGGTGCTCTTTTACAATCAGTGGTATGATTTGATCTTACAACATGCAAATTAAATTGGACCTACACGAGGCGTTGAATCCCTACTCTCTCGACCCTCTGCCATGGTCTCCTCTGGGTTGTCCCTGCGTCCCTGATCGGGGTACCGGTTACGGACCTGTGAGGAAAATGACACAATGTGTGTGAGCCGTCAGCTGTGTTACACACTGCTAGGAACTTATACAAGATGTTCCATATTGTTGTTTTATGTTGTTTTATATAGTTGTTTTTATATTGTTGTTTTATGTTCAGTGCACCAACGAACGACACCAAGGCAATTTCCTGTATGTGCAATCATATTTGGCAAATAATAAATTAAACATGGACACCAACTATAAATTGAAATAAAATTAAAGATACAATATATATAAATTGTATTATCTTTTTTACATGTTTTAGTCTGTAAAATAAAACCAATTCTGATATGTCTTTGAAAGGCTCTTCTCAGCTGACATCATCATTAACAAGTATATATACATTGACATGAGGGTAAATTAATTGCAGAGTTACTTAACATTTTTCAGTTTCCAAATTTCATCCACACCCATTTTACCAGACAGCTGATTAGTTCCTCCACAAAGGAGATTATGTTTTATTGTTACAGTTTTAACTTCAAAGGATCTTGATGTTTAGAGTGGTAATTTCCATAAACAGGTGAAATCCAGTGTGGAATCCAGATTTTGTGAATCAAAATAAGTATTTTTAGGGAGATGTCATCATTCAGTTATATCAGAGAACGGGTATTTTGACTGTGTTTAATGTGAGTCGTCTGCAGAACATATTTGAGTACATGCTACTGATCTTAATATGCAATATAGTGATAACGTCGAAAAAAGGTTCCCCTACCCCTGAATGAGAGCAAACATTAACTGTAAACAGGTCAGTGTGTTTTCTTTTACCTCTGGGAAGTTGTTCTGTGCATCCTGCCGGGGAGGGCAAGGCTTGGGTGCCCTGTGCTTTCTGTATGGCATACTAGTGGCGTAGAAGGAAGTAGGATTCTGTGATACAGGCCGTATGAAGGGCGTGTCTGTCACGATGTAGGTCCTAGCAGTCTGTAGTTGAGTCCTCTGGAATAACTGTAGGTAAGATGGGAGAGAAACACAGAAGACATTAAGTAGGATCCCAGAGACAGCCGACTTATTTCTGCATGCTGCCATGCTTTAATCTAAAGCAGGGGTCTTCAACGTTTTTCAGGCCACGGACCCCTTAATTGCTGGAAAGCTGGAGCAGTGACCCCCTACTATATATAATTGCCTAGTGCCTAAATAAACATAGCAAGCCTGTTATTGTGCATTCAATACTAAGCTATTCAAATATTACACATGTTTTTAATTTAAACATGTGCACGGTACAGGGTGGCCATGCCACTGCCATTTTATAAACATACATCTTGCATACGAGACTGAGCTATTAAAGTAGTTCAGAGATGCATGTTTTTATTTTAAACATACATGTAGAAGAGACAGTGAATCCTCAAGCCATCTCTGGATGGCACACATACTCCCACATTAGTGAGATGTCGGACCCTGATGGGTAGCACACAACTTATCTGAGCTTGAACGGATGGAGGTTGTCAGGCAGAGGGTCATATCAGCCTCACAATATGTTGGATGCATGTTAATGTGTATTTACAGACATTTAAATTTGTGAAAAAAAAATTGTTAGAAAATAAATCAAAAATTAAAAAAATTTTAAAAAATTGTTTAATCTACCAAACATTTCGCGACCCCCCTGCAGTACCTCCGCGGACCCCCTAGGGGTCGCGGACCCCCTGTTGAAGACCTCTGATCTAAAGTACAAAGTTAAAATAACCACGGAATAATTTGTGATCTTTTTTTTTTTTACATGCAGGTACCAGCAAACTGATATGATGATGATGATGATGATGATGGTGAAAGAACAGAAGCTGGAAGGAATTTACAGTTGGGTAAATTACCTGAACATGGATCAGTAGAGGTCTCGTAGCAAACTGCGTGGATGTGAGGAGAGTTCCAGAGTGACACAGTGAGGTAGATGCTTGAAAATCTGCTCAGCAAAGGAAAAGGATGCTAATGACTCCGCTTAAAGGCAGACTTAAAATCTGCCTATGATGTCCATAGGCCGATGCTTGAAAATGCAGAGCAATATAGGAAAAGGACTTTAATGACATAGATCATCACTCAGGAGTAGGTTTGCAAACTTCCGGAAATTTTCTAAGTTGGAAACTGTTTATAAACAGGGGAATAAACAGGGGAATGAACGGGAATTAACGGGAATAGACTGGAAATTGTGTTGGTAATTGATACTAAATGTATTTACCTTTTCATATACAGACATAAATACAAAATTTTGAGCCCTGAGGGAACTTTGGGCACTTGACTTTATGCTTCTGGATTTTTGTTTCATTCCTAACATAGGTCTTTGCATCGTATTTGAAAATGTACACAGCCTTTCATTCTACATTGGCTGAGTTGAAATGTCTCCACACATGAGATAGTGCACTTGGCAATGTTCTGTAGAATAAGATGAGAAAAAAGCTTGTAAAAAAACACTAATGCAATGCCAGAGATATAAATATTTTGCAATTTGATGGATAAATAAATAGAAGTAGGCTAGATGAACATATGAACAATCCTCAATCAGCATGCTGATATATTTTCCCAAGTAATATCATCGAAACTTACCTAACTAGTCCTGCAGACTACAGCAGGCCTCAATAGCCCTGCTGTAGTCTGCAGGACTATCATACATCTTTAAAATAGAGTTTTGAATGATGTTTTTATTGCTCTCAGCGTTTAATTTGCGTATATTTTTCTACTTCAAAATTCCCAAAATCCCCAAGCTTAATATTCCCATGGAAAGTTTCAGGACATTTACCGAACATTTTCCACCCCTCTGCAATCCTACTCAGGAGCAAAAATCTGTCTATAAATAAAAAAAAAAGCTGATGAGACATTTTTCGTTATAATTCTTGCCAACAGATTTAAAAAAGCATTCCTGCATGAGTGAATACACTGACTCAGGTAGGGTTAGTCTTGCTCTCTTGATTGAAAGGAACCAATCAATATGAAGTGTAATTAAACAAAGAATGTTGGAAAATATCATATTTGGATACTTCTTCCTAGGCTTGTTGCTTTGGGAGAATTTTCAGAAAAGGTCTTAATGTGTTACTAGTACTAACCATCTTAACGTAGACTACACTGGTTGAACTATATGAGATTTACATTACAAATCAAATTTATAACTTATAACATATAAAATATCTACAGCCAGCACAGAAACCCTCCATTACGGACAAAGTCCCAACTCTCAACAACGGTTATAATAACAATTACAACAGCTTGCTGCTCTGAGGTGGGGGAGCTGTAAATGAAACACCGGAGGGACAATCACCGGGCGACTGTGGCTGTGCATTTATTGGCTGTGTCTGGGGAGAGTCCACTAGAGAGGGGGAGTCAGCATTTTCTCCCGGGTTGTAGGAAGACTGTGAAGAGAGGAGATGGACAGAGGGAGATGGCTTGTTAAACACAAACCAGGATGGTTTTCAATGGCTAGCCTCGATTTACCAGCTGGTCTTCTGTATTTAGTTATTTCCCCATCCAGCCTGCATCATATATGGAGGCCATTATGGTTACAAGCAGAGAAGACAGTTGCCTTTAGTGTAAACTAACCAAACCTCTACCATTTATGGATTTGAGATCTTGTTTAAATTCAACCGAGAGCTTCTGCTCTTATAGTCCAGGCAAAGTAGAACGGCGGGGGTTCAGAGGCCAGTCTAAAAGCAGCTGTGCCATTACCCATTGGGCAGTAGGATGATTGAATGGAGATTGGGCCGATGTATTTGTCATACATATGAATGGTGTTACTACCTATGCAATTTGGGACATATTCAGTAAGTGTGGAGCACATATGAATATTCAAATTTCTTTTCATGGGTACTTTCATTGTGTAAAGTTTTTGATAGGAGTAAAGGAAAAGATTAGCCCCAATGGGTTGTATTGTTAGCTAAACTAGGAAGTCACCAAATTGACTGAATTGTAGCTCAAATACAATATTTTCTAAAATGTAATTTACCTCTTTTATTTGTGTTGCCTTGTGTAGCTAGCAGATACAGCTGCTTAATGATTTGGATATGTTTTTGTTGCGCACAGGGTCATGGATGTGGCTGAAGGAAACCATCTTGGACTACACCAACTGGGCTGAAGCTGAGCCCACTTCTTTCTTTGGAAGTATGGGAACCTCAGATGCGTGGTACCAAATGGGATGAGCGACCATACATCTGTAACACTCCTAAAGGTATGATCATCACACCCACACAGTTTAAATTTTTTTTTTTTTATAATTACGTTAAATAAGCCAATGCAGTAAGACAAAACAATAGAAAACACTAGCAAAAAGCTAATAAAAAACATATTTTAGATTTTAGGAGATATTTGCTTTTTAGCCGATATCGGAAGATATTGCTTTCTGAGCACAGGGGATGTGTCAAGGTTACCCCTGAATTTATAGGTGCAGAGCCTCACTACTTTGCCCATCATCATGGAAAAAATCGACCTGGATGTAGGGTTGGAATAGATTAAAATTACAAATAATCCGTGAGAGATTCTCTCTCCTCTTCCCCGTCAATGATGCTCGCTGATCCAGGCTCAAAACCTGGTAAGTTACACATGATTCCCCTTAATTTGTGTAGTGAGATCAATTCAAATCAAAATTTTGTCTTGGAATGTTCGGACTGATCACTTTTGACTGAATCTGTGCAGAACCACACGAAGGTCCGGATCCTCACAGCCGTGTCCACACGAGCTTGATTGTGGTGCTGATCATTGCCATCGCGTCTTCACTGATAGCCGTTGGATTTTTCATCTACAAGAAGTCCCCCCGTTCGTTACCCACCTTTGACAATCCACTGTACTTCAACCGGGAACGATCTCAGCCCGAAGTGGTGGACACCAATAAACTGATAGAGAAAGCAGAGGAGGAAACCCCAGAGCCTATTATAGCTCTGTGATTTATCAAGTAGCATAATAAAGTGGGACATACACTGTACTGTATATCCCGACTGATATATTACACATTGATGCTTCTTTTATGTTTCGCTATAACTTTTTTTTTACTATATACGGTCTATGTTCAGTTATTATAGTTTGTCACTAAATGTGAGTTTCAGCTGAGTTGGCGATGACTAACCTCATGGAACAGAATTTAGGCTCTAGGATGTCTCAATGGGAATAATTAGTATTTTACTTTTTCTTTTTTGATGTATGACTGAATGTATAGGAATGTCATGTTATGCTTATGCCCACTAGATGCTGGTCATTGCTTTTAGTTTGAAATCTCTAATTAACATTAAACTTGGCAACAAAAAAAAAATCTTCACTTGTTGCGTTATTTCTTACTCATTTCTTATCAGGTAACCAATGAATTCACTTTGGCTAATGGTTACTGACTGGTAGTTACTAGCATTTCAATAAAACCTCCGCTAGCTCAGGTGTACAGATACAACTCAAAGACATTAACCACTAACCAAATCTGACTCCCGTTATTTAAAGTCAAAGTCTATCCTCTCCTTCCTCCATTTGGCCTCCATGTCATAGAAGCTCCTGGTGTTATTCAAGCTGTGTTCTTGACAAATCTCCTGTCAGACTCCATCATTAGCATCACAGCAAGCTAAGCTGATATTAACGCATCCGGTAATTTAGCCCAATGTGAGTTGTTAACTTTCTAAACTTTGTTGTGAGGCCATCGAAGAGTTTAGAGTTTAGCTTTAGATCTAGGTCTAGGTTTAGCTCACCAGTTCTTCCTTTGGCCATCAACAGTCGTTGGTAAAGGTACAGTACCGTTTTTGTCCACACAAGCTTGATGCGGCGGTTATTACCCCGGGGGGCGCTGTTTCACCCGTTTACATAAAAGGGCAGTTATATTGTTTTCCGTCCTTGGTTTGTTTTATGATTATTATTCTACTACAAAATGTGTGGTTTGAATAGTAAAATTCAAGGCAGGTGCAATTATACTCAAATAAATGTCATTAAAGACATTGTCTTTTAATACTCATTTATTTTTCTAGCTCTGTCAAGCAATCACAATCAACAATCCAACCTTTTATTATTATTATTGATCAAAATGTGTGGTCTGAATACTATTGACTGTGGCAGGTGCTTTTATCTTAAAATAAAATAAAACTTAACATATTCTTCATTTAACATATTTAATGATTTGCACCAACAGAATGCATATTTGTCAAAATCAAGGACTGAATGCCGTACAAAACACACAAACAAACAAACAGAACAAAAATATTGTACTCAAATTAACTCAAGTTGAGACCAGACAGTGCAGCCAGCTCTCTGCTTCTCCCTATACTTACCTAACAAGGCAATAATGAAGTATGTACAAATGCATAGAGATTGACTTCAAGCACTATATTTTATCACAATAAGATGCATAGAGGATCCAGCATATAACACAGGTCAGTGTCACCAAAAGATTATTCATGCTTCCAGACACAGAAAATGCAAGTCAATAAATATGATCGAACACCAGTTTTAAAAAGTAGGAAGCAAAGAACGACTTCCCTTTGTAATCAAGTAGAAAAATAGTGGGACTTTCAGTACCAATGTTTAACATAAACAATTCACTTCTGAAGATATGCATCTGGTAATAAATACACATGTAAGTTGATCCCACATATGTGACTTTCTAGAGAGAAAAATCCTTAAATCAATGTACGGAAGCCAAGAACAGACTGTATGATTTAACTTTGTCATGTTATCTCAAGATGATGATTTCATTATGTGATGACCTATTCTGGGCTGCAACTAATGATAATAACATAAATGATAGAAAATGTCAAAAATAATTGAAACAGTACACATTGCATGATTTTGTGACCAACAGTCCTAAAACAAAGATTCAACATTTTATAATGTTTAGCATTTGTGCTCGAAAAAAATCTATTTGAGGCAATTATTGTTATTATTATAGTATTATTATATTTTACTAAATCCAAATCTCCTATATAACAGCAACAAGACAGTCAACTTGTGATCCGCAATAGTCTGTAAAATGTTATTATAACAAGATTGACTGTTCTCAGAATCAAAGCAAAAATAAAACGCTTTTTAATTGAGCAGCGAACATTGTCGATCAACAGAATAAGAATCAACAATCTGATCAAATCATCATTTCAGTTACTTCACATATAAACCTTTTGTGGCTCTAGCTTTTCCCGTGTGAGAATATACCCTTCTGTTTTCGTTCATATATGATCATATACTGAATATCTTTGGGTTTCAGCCTCGCTTGTGAGACATTTGAAATTTCTAACCGACCAAAAAATAGCAATCACACAATTTGAAAGGATTCATTGATAGTGGAAATACTTTTTAAAGGCAGCCCTTTTTTAAACCAGAATACTTCATGAGCTTACAGATGCAGATTAATCTTTGATAATGTTTGTGCAAAAATAATGATTTTTGATGATAACAATTCAGACCAAACTGTGCCCTAAGTGCTAAAATCCATTTTAACAAAGAAATGAAAAGGGGACAAAGTGTGTGTGTCTGTGTGTGTGTGTGTGTGTGTGTGTGTGTGTGTGTGTGTGTGTGTTTGTGTATGTTTGTGTGTGTGTTTGTGTGTGTGTGGCAAACAACATCAGGAAAAACTTTTTCTACAAAGATGACACATTCTGCCCTGTCCATTAGTGCATTATAACTTGAGCAGCATAAAACCATGCACCGATTCACAGTGGAGACAAATAGTCAGGATTGTGTGTAAGAATCTTTGTGCCATTGTCTTCCGTCTCTACCTCGATCTCTATCTCTGTCTCTTTCCCTGTCCTTGTGCCTTTCTCTATCTCTCTCTTTGTCTCTATCTCTTTGTCTATCTCTGTCTCTGTCTCTGTCTCTGTCTCTGTCTCTGTCTTTGTCTCTGTCTCTCTCTCTGCCGTGGTGATGATGGTAGTTGTGTTGATTGTGTACGGGATAGTGCACCGCGTTCTGCGTCCGCGGTGGAATATGCTGGTGATGCCTGTGCTGCCGATTGCGTTCATTGTGCTCCTGCTCATAGTCCTCTTCGACATGTGGCTGACTGTTCCCACTGTGATGCTGATGGCGGTGGTGGTTACGCTGGTGGTTGCTGTTATGATGGTGGTGGTTGAGGCCCCGGTGGTTGTAGCGGGCCTCCTCCTTGTCCCCCTCCACCAGATCCTCCGTCTCCTCCACCCTCTCCTCGTGCAGGGGCCTGCGGGGAGGCCTCTGGCTGTAATCCCTGCTCAACTGTACTTCCATGCCCCCGGGTGTCTGGCTGTGCTGGGTGTTACTGTGGTTCTCCATCCGGCGGTGGTGGTGATGGTGATGGTGTCGGGTGTGCTGGGGTCTCTTTGTGTCATTCTTAAGGAGCTGCTCCTCCTCCTCTTTTTGGCCCACCTCCGCCCTCTGCTCCTGGGCCTGGGCTGAAGGGGGGTCGGGGTCTAGGTGGTTCTCACAGGAACCCTTCCTCTTGGGGGCTGCTGACTTTTTGTTCTTCTGCTCATCCTGGAAGAAAACATATCATCCACCTATAGTCACACCACATACGTGCTATACATGTTTTCACATTTAAGCTGTCACACATTTGTAGTCCATTCACAAAGTCACATATACACACACACAGCGGCTGTTATGGAGGCAGCTGGCCCACATGTGCTTACTGGCAGCCTCACCAGAGGCAATTAGGATATTCTTGGATGATAATACTCAGATTTATCATGGGACCTCGGAACGAACAGTGCAGCTGTTCTGCAACTGCGCTCACACAGACTCATTAGCTGCCTCAGGCTTCTCTGGAACAACTGTTTATTCTTTTTCTATTTCACTACATGATCAATATAGCTTTTTCTATATTGATAGATTTTTTTAGATTTTTTTGACGATAAATGTTCGCCAAAAGGTATTTAAGGTCATAGTAGAGGACAATAAGAAAATAAGACAAGCTAACGTAAAAGCAACACTACGCAACTTTTACAGAGCAACAGCGCCCTCTGCAGCCACAAATGGTGATTGATTCTTATGGGTTCCATTTTCAGAGTGATTAAGTGTTTTTCATATACAGAAAAAACAACAATGTGTTGAGTGGAGCTCTGACTGTGTCGTCCCGCTCTCTGAACTGAAACACAACTGAATGGAAGTTATTACCCATGATCCCCTGTTCCTGAACCAGAAGAGCTGCTGCTTTTACATATGCATTAAACTCTGCTCATTTTCAGAGATAAACCCTGTTATTTAATGACTTCTGAGTCTTTTTTCAACTCATCCATGTTACTGCAGTGAAGGGTGAAAGTGCAGCTACAGTAGGATTTGAAGGTATCTCACTCACCAGAGGTAGATCTATCTCATTTCAGCGACTTTCCAGTGGAGTAGGATGAGGAGAAATGAAATGAAAATGTTAGATGAAAAAAATGAAAACAAATACAGACGCAGCACACCGCGATGTTTCTGTTGTTAACATTACTTTTCCAGTTTATCCATATTCAGCGGACTCTGATACAGATGATGTGAATGGGATGAGATGAGATGACAGTATGTAGGATATAATATTCTATAACTTTATTGTGCATGTAGTTTTTTCCCCTGTATGTGTACAGCATGTTTCTGTGTTTGATCTACCGGCATTCCTGTAGGATTGGTGGGCAGTGTATTCTCGGCCAGCGGGGCCAACAGTGAGTTGGCACCCTCCATTTCTGGTGGATGAGTGGCTCTCCAGTAAGACTCCAGATAATCAGCAATGTGCTCACAGGCGTCTGTCAGCTGGTTTTCATCCAAGATGACGTCAAACATTTCCTTTAGAGAAACACAAACAAATAAAATAAAATAAGTAGAAGACCAACGTCGAACCAACCTGTAACTGGCACAGAATTTTAAAATCAAACGTTCTTGCAGTGGGACTCAGATAAAGAGATGTAAGGAAATGAGGTCATGAGAAACAGGGGAGACCCAGATGAACAGTGACAAGAACATTCAGTGAGGACTTTGAATTTGGCATCAAAGATAAATATGCTTTTTTTTTTCAAATAGACTGTGACTAAAAATACTGAAATCAGCTTAAACACAATATTCATCACATAAAGCTGCAATATCCTCTAAATTACCAGGAGAGAAATCGACTGTATCGTCAATAGTAGCCACCGTTCTTCGCAAAAGTTTCATCTTTAATTGAAGAAACAAATACAAATATATACTTCCAGACATAAAGTGAGACATCAAACATGATGTGACACACTATCGTTCCATCCATCTATTCTTTCATTCAGGGCTCATCCACTCCCACTGCACCAATTTGACGCAGGGGCCACTAGATGGCACTCACAGGCGGACATTGGGCGAGCTTGTCTGCTGCCACCATCTGAACGTTAAGATGTTTGGTCTGAGACTTCCCTCTCGTCTTGATCAGTCGGGTCAACACCTACACAGCAGGAGTGGAGACAATGAAATGAAAAAAGGACAGAGTAACTCCTCATCTTCTACTGGAACGCAGGATTCATAGTACTATGAGAACTGAGGAACCAAATGAATCAGACAAAGGTGGTTGCTCACATTTTGGTAAAACGTTTTCCCATCTAATTCTATGGGGCTCTCAAGGTAAGCTTACTTTCGGTGAGGAGATCTTGACGTAGACGAGGATTGGAGCCAGGGAGGTCTTAGCCACCTGGAGAGGATGATTGACTGTGTCTGCATCCAGAATCACCAGCTGCAGGCTGCGTGCCAGCTCGAAGATACGCTCCACCTCGCCCTGGATCTGGGCTGAACATGCACACAGTCAAACACAACGTGAACATCAGGAAATCCTTCAGTTGTGCATCTTTCATTTTCTTGTTTACATATAAAACTGGACGACACATCACATATGAGCATATATTGATAACACACACGTTGTGCAACTGCATGTCATTTTTAACTACTGCGCAAACACCTTTATACATGCATTATAGAGTTGATGGTGTTGTCAAGTTGGTTGAAAGTTTACCTGCCAAACAAGATATTGGGTTGGAGTTAAAAAAAAATGTAAAGTCATATGTTGAGAAATGTCAATCTCAATTTATTTGATTTTCTGAAACTTTCAAGCACATTTAACGATGTTCTTCAACTGAAGGTGGAACTTGTGATGAAACTGTGTTGTCAACAATGTCACACGTTTTTTCAAGTAAAGGACACTTGGGATTTCGTTCTGCACTATGTATGAATTGTAGATAAAGTTGGTGATATTCATGTTTCCTCTGAAAAATTACTAAAATAACAATCAAAACGTACAACAACCCATATGACACAGGATGAATAGCTCATACAAATAAGTAGTGCCTCATTAATAAGAGTAACAAATTAAACGGTGTGCAATTATGTGTTGCTGTGTAACTAATCCAAAAAAGACAGCAGGATGTAATTCAAGGATAGGCCACTAGAGGGACTTCATTGAGGAGGGGCACTGAGGAGTTTCTTTATTCTGGTGTTTAAGAAATATAACAGACAATTATGTCTGAAATATTTGTAAACGCACTACAACAAATAATCTGGATCAAAGACAACAAGTTAAAACAGTGGCATGACAGGGGATGTTGGTGCTGATATGAGGTGATGAGAGGAGGAACAGGGAGGAAGGTGAAGATACTCAAACACATGTGGACTACCAGAGCTTTCAGTCATACATACCGGCAGCATCTGGGATGAGCGAGCAATGAGAAAGACAAGAGTAGAGAAAACCATGTAAATCTTTTCCCCTTTCATTCTGTCTCCCTCTAACCAAGAGGACCAGTTATGACTATACTACTGAAAGACATTATTTAATTAAGTATTTAGTGAGACATGTGAGACAACAGCAGGATGATCTCTGTAGAATTCACCGGGAGCTAGTGGGCACGTCGATGATGTTTCTACCACGCAACAGAAATAAAACTGATAAAAACAAAAACAATACAAAGATCTCAGGAATAAAAACTTGTTATGTACACACAAAAATGTCAACTTCATTATCTGCAGCAGGATTAATACGTCATGCCCTGACTGACGTATATAATTTTCCTGAGTCCATGTCGGAAAACATCTTTGCAGAGTTCATGTAAAAAGAAAAATCTTGTCAACCTAAATAGTGTTTCAATAAGATAAAGAAAAAGTCTGACACATTCATTTATTTCAGTCTGATTAAGTTTCGTGTTTCGGCCTAATTAGAGTTTTAGAAGTGGGTGATGTCTGCCACAGGGAACAGCAGAACGAGTACAAGACAATTAAAGTTATCTTGCAGTAAAGTCCGACCATCTGGAATTTGTGTACTGGTAAAATATTATTTGCCACAGCTACAGGCTGCAGGTTAGGATGAATAAAGGCATCATACATCATAGTGCACTTTAGGATCTGGTTGCCTTTTGGTATTTACCTTTAATCAAGCTCAGAATGATCTCACCACATATTTAAATGATTTTGTTAACAATTCTTCTTCACATCTTGAATCTGTGATTTGATCATGTGTGATCCTCGAGTAACTTTTATTTCCTATTTGTTTGCTTTTCCTCTGCCTTGGTGGTTCTATTTGTTTGTCTATTAGTTATTATGATTACTATTATGATGATTATGGTTATTATTATTATTATCTCTTGCTTCCTGCTGCTGTGTTTTTCCCTCCACTAGACGACTGCTCTACCAGAGTTTGCTCAGCCGCTATCTTCCACTTTGTTCCCTGGTCATGAAATAACCTGCAGAAATCTCTTCGGCTTAATGATTGTGTCTCCCAAGGAGAAATCAAAGCTCTGATAAAAACTGCAGAATGCAAGAGCTTTCTCTCAGATGGACTTTGTCTCATTTATCGTTTATCTCTTATCTGTTTTTTAAAATGCTTAATTTTCCTTAATTGTTCCCTGTCTGATTTGATATCTTGTAATATTGTGTTATCTTGGGACTTCCTGGTTAAACAAAAACTTAAGATGAAATGAAAAGTTAAATCAAACGTACCTAAATTGGAGCGGGTGTTGGACCGGTCCATTAAGGCCTTTTTGCCGGGGTTGTTGAGGATGGAGCGTTTAGCCAGAGAGATGTCTGCTGTGACTCGTGTGATACTGATTCTGGAGAGGAGGCACAGTGACGAGCGTTATAACAGTCATGCTTTCCAACAAGTTCTATTTAATCATAACGGTGCGGCACTGAAGAGTGCAATGAGAACTTACCTGCCTTCAAATCGATGTTTTAAAAAGTCAAATAGAGCTTTTTGCATCATATCTGTAACCTGGAATTAGACAGGAAACATGGATTTAAAATGCAAAGTCCCTTTCACAGAGAAATTCCAATATTTCTTTGAAAACTGGAATCGGGTCTCTCAGATTTCACAGCATCTTCATAGATCAAAGAGGATTAGAAGTTCAGATAGAGAGTGTGAGGGAGACTCACCTCTAAGCCCTTTAGTGATGGTCCCATTAGAACCACAGGACGCATTGTAGGCACTACATCATACATAGCTGTCTGCTCCCCCTACAGCCACAGGAACACAGGATTCATTCAGTATACAAGATGCAGTATCCTCGTATATATATGTGAGCTCTGCAAAAAACACGTCACTAAAAGACCTCATACTTGGTGTTTCTGACCATTTTATTCTGTTAGGGTGAATTATACCAATTAGAAAATAAGAGAGAAATTAATTAAAGCCTCCAGATGTTTCTATCTCTCTTTACGAAATGGGATTTAAAACATGACACATGAAGATCCGCTGCAGCCATGATTGGGTTAATGGAAGATGATTAACTGTCTCATACTAGACTGTTATTTACACTTATGTGTCATATGTCATTATCAAATGACTAAAGGTATCCTCGGGTCTATTAAGAGATGACCAGCATAAAAGAGAATATCCACACACAACAAATGTCACTTACTGGTTTCTTTTTCACTTGCTGATTGGCTGTGGATAGAGAAAGGTAACAGAGGGGCCTGATGTTAACTCACCAATCATTACCACTGACAACAAGCTGCCTCATCAAACAGTTCAGCTCCCACTGACCTTGTGAGGGAGGAGTGTATTTCTTTGAGTTCATATCTTGAGCGGGTTGAGCAGCTGCTTTACTGAAGATTTGAGAGAAAAGTCCAGGATTAGCTCAGGTCTAATCTTTCCCACTCAAACAAGAAACACGAGTGTCTTTATAATTCCGACCCTTCGGTTGTGATTAATAAAGATCCCTTTCACTCTGAGCTTTCAGTATCTCTTTAGATCGCCTCATGAGACACAGCTGTATAAAGAGTCCAGAGTGAATCCCTTGAAGTGAGACGTTTTACATAATGCTGAAATTAATAGAAGCTGAAGGGAAATGTATTAAAACCACCGGGACCTGTAGAATCACTGGTGTGGTCCCATCATCTCTTACATCTTTAATTAAAACTGATGTTTCTCTCCTTGTCAGTAGAATTGGGGTAAATATGGTTGAGATAATGCAACAGTGACATGATAAAGTTATAGCAGGCCTGTATGGATTATGACTATCTTTTTGACTTGTTTAAATATTCTACGAACGTTTTCAAAAACCTCAGCTGAATACATAAATAACCTATAATCCTACACACAAAGCTCCATACTTGGCTAAGGCCTTGGCAGCCTTCCTCGCCTGCACTTCTCTTCTGATGAGGATGGTTTCCAGGTTGACTGGACTGGGGACAAAGCCCACCACACCATCCTCCTTCACCGGCCGGCCGATCCACCATTCATTGTTAAACTTCTGGAAGATAAAAACAAAAAGATCTGAATGTAAATTATGCCCTTCATACCCGTATTTCTTATCTTTTCACTTGTATCAAAGCTGTGTGCTTGCTTGTTTCAAACCTCTTTGACGTGCAGGAAGTCTCTGGACTCGAAGGTGACGGCCTGGCCCGGCACCGGGACGTTGTCGTCGTCTGCTGGAGTGTAAGAGAAGTTGCAACGAACGGCGAACGCAACAGGCTTGTACTGGAAACATGGGACATCAGAACAAGATGTCACTACGAATGAAGGTCCCCGTCGTCTTAATCCATAAACTTCACCAACACACACGTGCTCACTCAAATTCTAATTAATAAAAGACAATGTAATGATTTGTTTTTTCTCAGCGGTAATCTCAACTAATAACTAACATATAACAACTTATAATGGACTTTGTTGATCAGTTAGTTACAGGATGCTTGTATTCAACTTTGCTGACACACTCTCATGTCTTTGTCTTGAATCTAACAGAGACACTGTTACAGTTATCTCTAAACCCCTGTGCTTTTTATGACACGTCAAAAAGTCTGATGTGAAAAACCCAAACTGCACCGTCCTCTTTGTGGCTCTTCAGCTAATGCGGGCTTCCTCCCCGACTGGTGCTGTAATCCTATCACAGTCAAATGTCAGCGGCGTGTGGATGAGGCAGCTAATTACTCCACTTTGAAAAGATGAGGAGGAGGAGGAGGAGGCTGCAGGGTAGGGGGGAGGAGGTGGGGGGGTGCAGAGGGTGTTTGCTGCCTAATTACGAAGCACCAGTGGGAGCACATTAAATCTGCGGGGGAGGATTTAATTCAATATTTGATGGGACGTGTGTCAGCAGAGTTTGATATGAGCTGTGATGTTTGGATGTTTCTGTGTGTCATGTTTTTCGTGGTCATTATATCTCTTACAATTGATTACTGCATTTACCCAATGAGAACCTGCAGTCAACTTGAAGTGGCCTGAAATGAACCCTCAAGCACTGTTTCCTCATTATTGTACTTATCATCATTACTCTATTCTACTTTCTTATTTCATTTTCTCTATTTTATTTTATTCTCGCCCCGATATATTTTGTAAAAAAAAATGGATTTCTTTCTTTTGTTCTATTCTTTAATTTGAAATCTATATATTTTCCATAGACTGTATATAAAGATGTTTTCTAGTAGAAGCAATGCAAACTAAGTAAAAAATATCGAATTAAGTATTTAACACATCAGAGCAATTAACCATAACTTTCATTATTATCGTTCTCCAGTTGTTGAGCAAATAAAAGAGATGAAAAGGATGAAGACCCCAATAACTAATTTTAACGGCCGAATATTGCTCTGCTAATCCAATGTCCTGATGTCTATGGTTGCAGTCTGTGTTTGCATTCACGTCCTTGAGAGCAGCCTCTCTGAGAAATGAGTCTGCGATGGCAGCGGCGGGTCAGGTCGGCCACAGTGAAGAAGTACCTTGGCCTTCTCCAGCTGCACCTGGGCATTTCTCTCCTCGACAAAGTCCAAATCGTGACGCTCTCCCTGCAGAGGAGACACAGTGATGACAGTTAGATCCCTTCATTGGTGTGTGTTACAGACTGATTCAGGGACATAGTCTATTTGTTCTACTCTGATTTTTATCAATTGTTAAATAAATAATTTAATTCAAGTTGGATTTGCTGCTTTTCTTTAACATATAAATCCTCATAATAATCCTAATATACAATAGTCATTAGTTGAAGCACCAGGAGAGCTTTGAGAAGACTTCTTTCTTCTTAAGACTGGCATGATAAATAAGACTCTTTCACTGTTTTACCTATAAAAAAAAGACGCTTATTACAATTAGTTTGTCGCATCAATTCCGCAAAATGTCTTTCAACCGCAGCCCTAATTTATCACCATTGAGCTTATGGCCTGTTACTCTCGCCTCCTTGTTCCCTGTTTCTTTTCTCAGAGCCCTCCTGTCATTAACTGTCAAGACATGTTGCAGCAGATCCCTCCAGGGATGCTCAGGTTTATGTGCCATGTGTCCCACAGATTAGATTGTCCCCTCAAAGACATGGTAATTAATGCCCTCCGTGTCGTAGCCAGGAGGTGGCACAGCCCTCTGCGTCAATCTGCAACTCCTGATACACACTTGCATCCCAAAGTCACAAATCAGCCCTCTCGGTTGCAGACAGGCTGCTCAGTCTGATGCATATTAACAACACAGGCATCCTGCATCCTTCAACATTCTCAAACCAAATCAGTTGTTATAGCACACAAAGTAACTTATAATATTGTGTGCATATTAATGACATAGAACTTATTAGCTTTACTATTTCATAATATATCTTACTTATACTTCAATGTTTTTGTTCTACCTATTCACACCTTTGTGTTCACACTCCATTTGCCAGACACCTTTATCCAAAGCATCTGTCTGTCCCCACACACTCACATTGGACAATTCATAGAACTAAGTGAGCGCATGGAACGGAGAAGCAGGGGTTTGAATTTGTTATAAAACACTAGAGGACATTAAACGATCCCTTTAGTTCTGTGTTATTTAAGTTCAGAGTGCAGACCAGAGTCCCGCTGACTGACAGATAACCCCTGAATAAACATATTTTGGTTTGTTCTAACATCCTGTAATGTCGTGCTTTGGCAACCAGAGGATATCAAAGAGTAAAATGGATTTTATTTCATTCACATATCAAGAACTAACACACTCCCTGCCTCCTAAGAGTTTTGTTCAGATAAACCTGCTTTGCCTAAGAAAATATGTTTTGTAGGACATGTCCTGCTTTTTGTTCGAGCATCTCTATCTGCCAATCAACCAAACAAACTAATCAATCAACCAGACTTTATCAAACAAAGTGCTTTACACTATTAAAACCCTATTCAAAAAGTCAGAGTGGGTTTCGGTTCCGATATTAACTTTCAATTGTAGCACCTGATGGTTCTAGAGGTTCATAGGTTAAAGGTAAATCTGATAACTGGGTGAGACCAAACCCATTACAAGCTTTACAAACCAATTATAACAGGTCGCCAGTGCAGAGACTTTCAAATTGGTGTAATGTGTTTATTACTGTGACTCTGACTTGGACAATGATTGATTATGCAGTTTGTGATTATCCTAGGACAATAGCTGTGATAGAAGTATCTTCAACTCCAGGAAGACTTGGCTTTAAACGCTGGTACGAAAAAAGGAAATTGAGAGACAACTGAGGGAGAGAGGTGTAGGAAGGGAGGTCGAGAGTGGGTGTGAAGGAGGTGAGAGAGAAAAAGAGTTGACAAGAGAGGTCAGGACACTGGTTGAATGAAGGAACAAGAAAGAAGACTAACTGTGTTTCCAGACTGACCCTGAAGCACATGTTGGAGGTGGTAAGACAAAGGCAAGGGGAAAATAGGTCTTAAAGTGAATTTGTTCACTGTGATGTGAACTGACGCCAAATAAATGTCACTTTGAGGGTCTTCAAGCTGGATAATGAATTTCAGAATCAAACAGTATAAGTGGCTTGTCTCTATTCTTTCCCACCGTACGAGAGGAGGATCTGTAGTTCTGTTATTTGAAGTTACAGTATACCCATGGGTCTGAAGCATAGCCTGTTTATAAAGATGGACGACACGTCTCCACTTCCTCCTACTCTTCAGCCAAAATATCTGCACAGTAGATTCTGCACATTTGATCACGGGATGGAGCCATGTTATTTATATAGCATCAAGTAACACATCTAAACTTTACCTGAACACTCGAGTGTGATAAATAGCTAAAATTACAAAAGACATGAACATTTTTTATCTGATATGTACTCAACTAACATGGAGGAGGTGGGGTTCATGACCTATACTGCAGCCAGGCAGCAGGGGGTGATCGAGACACTCTGGCTTCACTTTCCACAGCATCACAAGAAAATAAAGCTTTCAAATAATAAATACTTTTGGGGGAAAATTCCAAATAGACATTGTAAATTACTCAGAAAGATAAACTGAAATAAACTGAACATGTCTGCAACATAGGAGAGAAATAATGAATGAATGAATTACTATGTTAACGTTGAATGTAATACATTCTCAAGGAGGAAGAGGACATGATGTATTTACCAGGTTTGGCCAGTGATGGTGACTGAAGAAGAAAAGCAGGAGGATGCAGTGGAGACAACGTGACGACAGAGAATTCAACATGACGGCAACGGAAAAAGAGGAGGAGGAGGAGGAGGAGGAGGATGTGAATCTCCCTGGGGCCGAATTATGCCCAGGTATGGCTTTTTGTTTGCCCACGAGTGGTGTAGACATCTGTTTGCACAGCAACCGCCTCTCCTGCAGGCCAATGTCACCGGGCCAACCGGACAAAACGCCCTCGCTGAATTATTAAACAGTAATGAGCTCAGTACTGCAGCTGACTTAAAGATGTCTACTGTCTGAGAGGAGGGGAATTATTGATGTGATTTCTTCTACCAAAGATAAAAATCCATGCTTTAGATTTGTGTATAGTGTGTAACTGTTAATATTATCTTTAACTTTATGTGCAGGTGTCAGGAGCGTCGATGATGAAAAACCTAGTGTGACGATGTCATGGAGCAGAATGGGATCATGGGAGTGGGAGATCGTCTGAGTTTGAAAATTGCTGGAATTTTTTTTTATCATTTAAGAACCCAAGACAATAAAATATAGAACATTTGTCCAGTTTTTATAATAAATTTAAATAAAGAGTTGTTATACTCCAAATACTCTTTAAGAGTCTCCTGGAGGTTGAATTTTTTTGTTTCAGTCTTTTCTTCAAACTCTTAACCTCCCTCATCCCATCTCCACATCTTCACCTCCCGCCCCTTCCCGTCGGAGATTCCATCCCAGCCCATTAGCGTGATAACGTGGCTTCGAGGGGTGGGCGGAGGAGGGTGGAGGACAATGGTGATGTGAACGAGCGAAGCCACGCTCTCTCCTGTGCAACCTGAAGGTGACTCCTCTAACTCGCAAAAAACGTCTACACAGCTCCATCAGCACATGCCAGAGGAGTACATTAGGAAAGCAGCGTCTGATTGGGGAGATTGACTCCATCTCCAAAGTAAAATAATCAGAGCCATCGAGTCGCCAGGAGCCAGCTGGCGGCCACGGACTGCTGCGCTGCCCCCAGAGAACAAACTGTTCTCTGCACGAGGACTCAAAGAATGCCTGAGATAAAACTAATTTAAAGCACTTCATCCATTTTATCCCATTTTATACTCGATTTAATTTATGTAGTTTGTGGCCTTATATTAAAAAAAATATATACTTTCTTATATATAACAAAGAAAATGAAATGTATAAGAAGCAACCTGTAGCAGAGGCCCAGATACTTTATGTAAAACACCTTAAGAACACTCACATTACAATGACACTAACACTCCCCCCGCTCAGTCTCAGTTAGACACAGTATCCACTGCTGCTTTGCTTTATTGGAACAGTTAAACCACCTGACGTACAATCATCAGACGCAGCAGTTAGTCCTCACCCTTTATCTCTATCTCTCTCGGTAAACCAAACGTAGTGTTAAAAATAATATTTATAATAAAGCATAAATCTCACACGAGGGGCTGGACCAAGGTTGTTTGTCAAGTGGGGAATTGGACGATGGAGGTTAGAAAGAAATCACTGTCACTTTCCAGCTCGGACAACAAACGCTCAGGAAAGATTTATTCTTGTATCTACAGTGTTTTAGTGTTAAAGGAAGCTACTGAACAAGCTGGTTGGTTTTACAAATTCACGACTGTAAAACAATTCCCCTGAGAGACAGTCAGAGGCTGTCTCCCACATAGTGGAGGAGAGAGTCCCGAACAAGACGGAATATAAGCAACACAAGTTTTAACACTATTACACAGAATGCAACAAAGTCAGTTTTTAGACAAAATCCCAACACACGATTGTGTGTAAGGAATAAAATGTCCCAAGTAATGAAAAGGAATGTACTTTTATGACATTATTTGGAGCTTTAAATGTTTTTTAAAGCAAAGTTGAAAGCTGTGACAGTGATGAATCAAATGTCTCAACGCTAGGGTAGAATTTGTCTCAATAAATCAATCAATCCATCAATCCATCAATTCATCATTCCACCCATCCATCACCTCCAGGTTTGGCAGCAGATACTATGTTTGGCACTCATCATCGTTCCTGATGCACAATCCCTCAATAAATAGGGAGTTGTTTCCATGGAAACCATTGAGCGAAATATGCAACCCCATCATAAATGACTCCCACTCATGAAATTACTTTAATCTATATGCTGTGATCCTCAGAGAAATACACAAATAAAGAAAAACTCCAACTCTGCATATTCATGGACTGATTAAAGCAGCTGTAGTCGAGCTGTACACGTAAATCTGTGGGAGATCCATCGCTGGGCTGTGGAATTGACAGATCTCCACAGAGAACGTCTGTATAATTGGGTCAGCGCGGCAGCATTCAACTGCACTGCTGGTGTACCTCTCACATGTGAATGAATTGTCTGTGTGTGTTTGCATGAGTGCTCTTGCGTTCTGCACCTTGCTGGCTGCTCCCCAGGTGCAGACGTCATCTATGTCTCATTTGCAGCCACGAAAAGACGACTTCAGCTGAAGAGTTTCCACGTCACTGCACAGCGGCTCCAGTGGGAACCGATCTGAGATGCCTCTCGCCCAGAGTGTCTTGTAACGTAGGGTGAATTGAAAAGTTTGTGGAAACGAGTGAGCTCTGAAGTTTGCAGTGTGGAATCATCATGAGCAGAGCCATCCAGGGGCAGGATTTTAATTTGGTGCATCTCAGCTAATGAGTGGGGAGGATTAGCTTCTGTGAACATGCTTCTAAATGTACATGCAGGGTCATGTGCATGTCACAAATCTTCCACTAAGTTTTGATGGAAATCATTTAAGTAGTATTTTGCAGATCCTCTGATAAAAAGCAACCAACAAATAAACAAATGAGAAGAGGTGCCAGCAAAACGTCCTCTGTGTAGGTAAACATCTTGCACATTTGATAGTGGACCATTTATACAGCCTGATAATTGGGTTAGAGATGTTCACCTGAGGATCACAGACTGTGGAGTATGATGTGCGGATACATTCCTGGACAGAAGACTAATAACCTTCATTAAAACCTTGCTGCTGAGCCTAAGTGGATAAATCCCTGCATTAGAAAGGACAAAAACCGTGTCTGCTTACCAAACACCCTTTACTACAGTTTGTTGTCTGCAGAGCAGGTCACTGATCTAATTGTGACTAATTTCCTGACGGCCCACCAATGAGCTGCTGGCACTGAGCCTAGCTGTTTGAAAACTCGCCGAAGATCAGCGAAATCGAGTCTGATAACTCTGATCCTCTTGCTGCTTGTTTACTTCTGTTGTGCTATTCTGTTCATGACTCTCTGTCTTAGTAATTACCAGCCCGTTCATTTGCATGGACTGGGTTCCAACCCGGTCCTCTGCCTGATCAGCTGCTCAGCATCATCTGTCAGAGGGAGACTGGCCCTGCGCCCTCGGCCCCATGCTACCACAGAGCAGATATGTCCATTCTGGCACTGCCACCTTTACTTTGGCATGAGCTTCCATCTTTGACATTAAAGGCATCAGGACACTATACTGTATCTCCAAATATTTTAGTTTTTACGATTCTTAAAAATCCACTCCTCTGCTATAGGGGAGTCAGGATTTATGAACTACGCTGCAGCTTGACACCAGGGGGCAGTTGAGATGATTTGGCTTCACTTTTGGGGATCTGTCAGGTCATCCAATCAGTCTTAATGATAGCCATGCAAGCTAATGTTTGTGAAATGCTGTACAACTCCTTCTCGCTGGGATGTGATTGGACAGATAACAGATTGTGGGAGGGGCTCAGCAAACAGTCAATACCTTGTTGGGTCATTTCTTGTAGTGTAGTGTGTTCAGGCCATAGCGTTTGAATACAGATGGACAACATCATCGCTCACCAAAGGTGAAGCCAAAGCATCTTGATGGCCTCCTGGTGGCTGGCTGCAATATAGGTCATAAGCCCTGCCTCCTCCATGTTAGTGGATGGGGCTTGTACCAAACAAACCAATTAGACCAAAGCGATTAACGGCCAGATCCGGGATACTATAGCGTAATTTCTGCAGAGTAGGAGGAAGACATGTCCTCCATCTTTATTTACAATGGTTCAGGCCTTTTACCTTGAACAAAAGGTGATGATGCCAGAGTGACACAACATAATCTACATCAATGTACATTGACTCCTCGCCCCTGCAGAGATAATCTGCACATCTAAAGAACCATGAAAAGAAAAATAAGATTTGTCTCAAGGAAAAGAAGCAGCTGAGACTAAAATAGAAAAATAGACAAATCTGGATTTACAGGGGGAAAGGAAATGTGTATGTTCTCTCTCTCTCTCTCTCTCTCTCTCTCTGGGTCATGATTGTCTCTGAGTAAGGAGATTAAGATAGCATGCGTCAATCTAGGATTTAGAGCACGAGAGACAAATGCAAACTCCTCACAGACGGCCAACACTGCTGTCTGGTCTGCTTGTGCTCAGCCGCCCTGACGCTCATCAGATAGAGACACAATAGCTGCATTAATATCATCGATACCACTTAATTCCTGCAAGTCCCCTTGCTCCTCTGCACTGCGCAGCATTGTGATGCAACATGATTAGGGTTGGTTGAGGACGTGTGTGTGTGTGCGTGTGTGAGGATTATAAAAAACATTGCAGCGAAGCTCCTATTGAACCACCACCAACACCGTCACCTCTGTCTCTCTTCTGCAATATGCAAAAGTGTCTGCAGCACATTTATTGCCATTAACAGTTAGATTTAAAACAGGTGGGAAAATAAAACTATAAAAGTGTAGATTTGTAAATAGCCCTAATCCCAAAACAATGATCTTTACTTAGGTATTCCTCTGGAACTTTCCACTGGGCTCCAGAGCTTCATTGCTCCACTTCCTGCCTGGAAGAGGAGCATGTATGTGGATGTAATGCCCCACTAACAGTCTCTAAGAGGCTTTTCCTATTCTGGGTAACAAGTGGTGGGCCGACACTAACCACCCCATGGAAATCCAAGACAGTAGGCCATCCACAGGTTTCCTCAAGCCCCACTCTGTGCCTGCTATTCCTCTAAAGTGTGACGTCTAACGCGCTGGTTATTTCCACTTCCTGCAGATTCAAAACATTCATTTCGAGTCTGGCCACCTGTGAATGTAGCCCCCGTGTTCACCCCCCCCCCCCCCCAGCAGCAGTAAATGCTGTTCAACAACCTAGTGGCTTTATTCAGAGACTGACAGGTCGATGTTCAGCTCTGTGACTTGAATGTTAATGGTAGTACATGAGAAGCATAAAGGAACTGACTCTCTCTTACTGCATGTGGCATCACTAAGTAAAATACTTTTTTTTAAATACATCATTTGACTCATATAATTGTAGGTGATCACATGGAAGTGAACCCTCACTGTATTTATTACGGCTATCGCTAAAAACCTCCTTTATACATGAAAGGAAAATAAATCCAAATGTCCCAAGTTTAATTTCCTGTACCTTGAACACAACATCACACAAAGTTAAAGAAAAGCGATTTAATCCATCTGATCTTTACAGGCCACCGGTTATGCAACCTATCCCTGTGAAGCCTGGAGCTCCTCACTTGGACACATGGTATAATACATGTGGATATGCATCGCTGTTTGCCCCTGCGCATTGTGAGTGCAATGATGTGGAAAGGCCTCACACTAGGATTAACGCCCTATGCAACAGATGGTGCATTCTCATATCCTTCCTGTTCACACCCGCACACACACACACACACACACACGCATAAACGTGCACGCAAGGAGACACACATAAACACAAGACCTCTCATATTTTACCTTTTTCTTGGGTGGCATGATGAGTAAAGCAGTCCGCGCGTGTTATTCCACCCACAAATTACCGTTCACCTGGCTCCATGAAGTGGGACATGGACAAGTGGGCCATGAGCCTGGATCTACCTCTGGAACAGGTGTATGTGGCCGAGGATAAAATGTCCCCAAGCCCCTCCGCTCTTTACGCGCAGTTTCGTGCGTAAAGGTGAGAGACGTCCCGAGCATCCGCGACGCGCAGGACACCGCCGGAGACGCGTTGCGTGAGAGGTTTCACTTTAAGTCCGTATTGTGTGTTGAGGGATGTTACCCTCTCCCGTGTCCCGGGGTATTAAAGGCTTATTTCTCTGCGCAGCATCTGTTGCGCCGCACACCGCTCACTCTGACCTCAAGCACCGAGGAAGGTGTCCGACCGCTCCGCGCTAAACACTGCAAAGTGAGGGATGTCCCAATAGAGTTGCTGACCAGAGTTAGGTTGGCTCCCTCCTCTGCTTGTGTGATGTCTGATTAGTGCGTGCATGAGTGCATGTGTGTATGTGCGTGTGCATTTGTGTGCGTGTCTGTGTGCGTGTGTGCGTGTGTGCATCCAAAGTTCCCGGGGTTTGGCTGCACAAACGTGAGTATCACCATTGCCAGGCATCAGAATATAGGACGATGGAATTGGCAAGCAATCCATTATTCCTCTGGGTGCCACACTGACATCGTACAGTAAATCACAACAGACAAACACAGTCTTCATCATCCACCGAGGAAGCATGACACAGTGGTCTCACCCCATCGGCTCACTGTCATTATGTCACTACTTAAACAGTATCAGTCACACTCACACAGAAGCTGCTTCCTCACATACTGTATTTCAGATGAGATTGATGTAGTTTTACAACTAACAGATATTTTAAAGATTTGAGTTGATGTGTCGTACATTCAGATAATAAAATCATTTATATTAACTATACGCAAATGCAGTATGATATTATTGGTGTAGGTAGAATTAATAACAATTGGGTCAACCACAAGATATTCGTTTTATCACTGAGATGTAATGAGTTTTATTTTATTTTCATATTTTCAAAAAATAAGGAGAAAATATTCCTTGTGAAAAGTGGAAACTACAACATCAGCAGACTGATATCTCAACATCCAAAGGGAAGAAAAAAACGTGTGTCTACAGTTTTCTAACTAATGCATAAGAAAGAAAACTTTTTTTTGTTTTGTTTCGCACACATGAATTAGTCTTCCCCCATCACAGTTTAAGGTTAAGCAACAGTACATGTCCATTAATCAGTGCGGCCCTTGACCCGGGCAGCCAGGCAGAGGACGTCAAGCCCCAGAGTCACCAGAGAGATCAGTGTTACATAAGGAGAATGAAAAAGAAATGCAAAGCTGTAATCTGCTGGTCCGGGCTGTGACACTGACTTCTGGGTGAGACACACATCTGGACCGCTACACACACATGCAGGCAACAGACACACACACACACACGTCGCTATCCTTATCAATATCTGTGCTGCTTCAGAAAGAAAATAAATAATTACTCTTGCCGGGTCCCAACATTTAGCCCATGACCTGGGATTGAACCAGACTCGGGGCTTTGCTCAATCTGCTCCCTGACACCTCAAATCTCCTCCAGCGGGAGCCGGCTCTCCTCATGTGCCAACACCACACTCCAGCAGAGTCCAGAGCAGGACTGTGGAGATGTTACATAAGGCCGTCTGATTGCTCCTGCGCTGCTGAAGGATCTACACATGAAATACATCAATAAACTGAAATGTTCTCAGTAATCCAAACTCACTGAACCGGTTCTATGGCCTGTTTCCATTCAAACACCATGACGCCCTGAAGTATGTGAGCGTGAGTCTCTTAACCTAACAGATGTTAAATGATGCATTTTCAGTCTCTGTGAGAGTTTTGAACAGAATCACTGCCGGCATCAACTGTTGAGAAAACAAATTCACCTCAAGGATCATTTAGTAAGTGTTTGGAGGCTTTCGATCACGGGAACAGAAATTCTAGATGTTTACATTTTCATTTCACTTCCACGTTGGAAATCCTTTCCAAGTCCTTTCCAAGTTCTTTGAAGAAAGACAGTGGAAAGAAATAGCTCAAAAGTGCTCGAAATTCGAAATGAAATTCCCTGATGTGGAGGTCACACCTGACATTCTATTGGTTGGGCAATGTTGCAAAAAATCCAATTGCAGAGGAAAAATCAGAGAGCAGATGTTTTTCGCCGATGTTTCAGAAGAGCTGAACCTGGAGCGCAGGAGATTGCAGAGTTTCAGCGCAAGCAGAGCAAATCCAAGCACAAGCTAAATTCGAGTGAAAGCATTACAAAATCCGAATGGGAAATTCATAAGTCTCGCTCTCAAACTGAAAAAACATAGATAAACAACCTGTGTGACAGCTCAGTTAAGTGATGAAAATCGTGTGATATGATTAAACATTCGATCATTGTTATCTGAACTGCTGAAGTTCATTTGTTGAACATTCTTCACGATAGAAAAGGTGGTTGACAGAACTATTTAACTCCAGCTCCGTTCATCTCACACACTCCTAATCAGCAGAATGTGTTTGCTCAGTCGTTGTTCGAGTGTAGACGTCAAAAGCCTCTCATCTCTGCGCCCCCCCCCCCCCCCCCCCCCCTCGTGCACATCACTCGTGTTCATGGGCACAAGCCTTCTAACACGTAGATAAACAAACATCTGTCCCTAAGCTTATGTGTGTTTATATATATATATGTAGATATGTATGTTTGTGTCAAGCTGGGGCAAGTGGTGCAGGGCAGAGATGGATGTCGTGCGAGATTTCAGGCAAAGCTTCAGAGCTCAGACTCCCACAGAAATCACACACATGCTCTGATCTCAAAAGACTGTTAATGTTGGTAGCAAATTGACAAAACTGAAATTTTAGATCATATTTATCAACAAATAGATCATAACATCGTAGCTGATACATATCGATTAGAGGATTAAGATTGCTACTCCGTGTGAATCTCTTTGGATGTTATTCTTTAATTATGGCTGCAGGTAGGAGAAGAGCATTTGACTGCACAGCTTTTGGACACATCAAGGCAGAAAAGTCAGGAAAAACAACGTTACTCAATTTTCTGTTTTCTACCTGAAATCCTGAATTACTCTGATGAAATATGCTTCATCTTCGGCCATGAAACAGATCTTTGCTTTGATAAAACCCAAACTGCTCTATGTGAAATTCCTGAACATGTTTATAGCACTCATGAGAGTAAAATACAGCCAAATATATGAAATTCCAAAGCAGATAAAGCTGAGAGAAGTGAAAAAAGCATTCAAACTGAACTAATATAATCCACGGACAGCCCTCCCCCTCCGCACCCCTTCCACTCCTCCCCCAATCGACCAGGCACAGAGGCAAAGTACTCACCCAGGAAACATTTTTGTTCTTGGGCACTTTTGACATGGCTTGCAGGCGGAGGAGGCCGAGGGCCCGACCCCCTCCCGATGCACTCAGCGGTCTCACACACACATCCACACAGATGGACGCCAGTCCAACTTCAGCAGCAGAGCAGCAGAAGCCTGCCCAGAGAACGAGACGTGCTTTTCATTTGACGTCCTCCATCGTTTCCCCCGTGCTAACACACCTCACCAGATTTACATCTGACTGGACCATCGGTCTCCAATCACACCACGGATAGACATGATCCAAAACTGACTCCAGAAGGAGTAGGAGGAGGAGGAGTGGGAGCGATAGAGGAACAAAGACAAGATAACTCCACCGAGTGTCCGTCAGAGGCAGAATTAGAACACGCAGAAAAGTTTCCTCAGTATGCCCTCTGAATCCTCCTCTTTCTCCTCCTTGTCAGTGGCCGACTGCTCCCTTCAAATTCATAAACCCTGTATGAATATGCCACCAGACATCTGGCTGATGCCCCTCCTCCCGTGGCCGGAGGCTGGGGCCAGCAAACGGCCAATCCTGGCCTCCTAACATCTGGGAGAGGCGAGATTGAGAAGACATGGATGGATGGAAAGACGTCGGGAATGAAAGAACGGGCCAACAAAATTATGAATTTGAGAAGAAAGAGGGATGGGAACGCAAGAGCAAAGAGACAGAGAGATAGAGATGGAAGGATAGTGAGTGAGGAAGCAGCAGCAGGTGATGGAGTGGAGGAGGGTTGACAGACGACTGGAGAGGGCTGGTCAGTTCAGGGCAGGACAGATTGGACGGCAGGTTACTGATCCCAAAACATGAGATTAAAGAAAATGTTTTAAAAAAAAGCATGTAAGAGTGTATTGCTTGTTTTGGAAACTAGTGCTGACATTTCTGGCTCATTGATTCCCAACAGAGGCAGTAGAGAGCGAGCGATGTGGACGTTTGTAATTTTAAACATTTTGTGCGATTGTGTTCCTTGCATGTTTGTCTGCTTGTCATCACGCTGCTGAGCTCAGTGAGTGGTGGGTGAGAGCAAGAGAAGGATTGACAGAATCAGAGCTTGATGGTATTACAGATAAACTCCGGTTTAACACGCTCCCCTCTAGAGACACAACGACAAACAAATACAGCCCTGTCAGCAAGGCTGCCACTCAGGGTTCAAAGGAATAGATTTTGTTTTAGGATTTCTTTAGAGAGTAAACATGGACTTGATACAATTGTCATGTTTACAGAGCTGAAATCAGAAGGTAATAAACATAGTTTACACTCTGTGCAGGTTCTGTTTCACCCAGAAATATTTGCTGCATGAAATGTAAGATTTAGGTGAAAGGGATCTATTTGCAGAAATTGAATATAAAATAACTCTAGAGATGTTTTCACTAATCTAAATTGAAGGAATTGTTCTTTTCTTTATCTTTTTCTTTATTTCTTCCTATCCTAGTTGGTGATACTGGCAGTAAAAACCCATGATGATATTACAGTGGTACCAAAATGAACCAGCATTCATTTTCTCCACTCAAACAGAAAGACTAATACCAACCGAAATTAGAACATCAACATCACATGCACACCGGTCTAAAAAACAGTTTATAGCAAATTGGTGTTATGTATGCCCCCCTTTCCTCCTCTTACCTGGACTTATGAATAAATAAATGAGCAGCTGAGGCTGAGCAGCCTTTCGGTGCTACACAGATTCGCGTCTGCATGTGATGTACAATCCATCGCCTAGGGTGAAGTAGGAAATAGCTCTGTGAGTGTGGAAACAAGTCAATACCGAGCACAGTTACAGGCGTGTTTTGATTCAACCTCTATAATCAATGTTCTCTCCTGCACCGTGAGAAGGCTTCAGAAAGAGAGGAATAACGACCACCTCTGCGATACAAAAAAGATGCTGCCCATGAACAATACCTGGAGGCAGGAATATTCAGACAAAATGAAACAAAAACTAAAAAATGTAGAAAAACTAAAGCTATGAGCTGAATTATTGGGAGTGTTTTCAATAAATGAATGGGAAGTGGTGTAAAAGTTGTTGACATCTTTTGGTTAAATCATCCATTGGCTGACTTGTCTTTACTTAATCATCTTAGTCATGCAAAGCAAATACGCAAAGCAAATATGCATTAATGATAGAAAGATAATATGTTTGTCGATATTAACCCGAATAAGTCAGTAGTCTGAACAGGACACTGCCAAGTAAACATCTTTTTCTTGTCATGCTCAGATTAAACAATCATTTCATTAAGAGTATTCTACTGAGCCCCTTCAGTCCAACATGGTGAAATCTATTTATCTTTTGTGCACAAGAATAAAAAAATGTCCATGTATGAGCTCTACTCAGTGTCATTACGTTTCACATTTTCTGTTCAATTACTGTGAACTCATCATTGTTGCAATTACTCTTGTAGTTTCACTTTTTCCCTTATTTACTTTTTTCCTAACTGAGCGTACAGCAGTAGTAAGAAAGCGTAATTCCCTCGGCAGGGATCATTAAAGGTTGTTTTCTGATTCTACGAGCAAGGAGCGATGTTCCCTCCTCACACAGTTTTTATTGGAGTTGTTTTTAGAAGCATGATTAGAGAAAACTACCCAGTGTTCAATAATAATAGAAATCTAGAAATAAAACATGAATCAACCATTAAAATGTATATTTTCCTATTTTCCAGTCTAATTAGTCGCCTCATGACCTTGACATTTATTCTCACTGGGGGCTCACAGCCTCCATGATGGGCCACTGTCCTAAAACAAGTGGTGATCTACCGTGATGGATTAATCCGTTCTAATCTCATTTATGACAACACTACACAAAGTATTTCTGCAAATGAAAATAGCCAATGACTGATGTTCCTTAAATGCATTTGCACAGCTTGAGGGTATTTAAACTGGTGATAGGACAGAAAATCAATGAGACTACATTGGATGTGGGCACCGGGTCCCACTTGAAGTCTCCCAGCTCTCAGGCATCTGTGGCTTTTTGATTCTGTAAGCTTCTTTTTCCCGGCTTGTTGCTGAGGTGGGCACACATCGCATGCAGGAGTACAGTACGTGGTAATCTGCAAGGCTCTGCGCTGACAGCCTATTGAGTGGAGAGGGCTGACACTAAGCCTATTTCATGTAGGAATGTGGTTATACGATACGGGTCCTCTGCAGTCAGCGCCATCACACAATGCACAGCTCTGTGGCTGTGAAGAATCGGCTGCACCAGAGGTTTGGCAGACACACACACATACACACACACACAGAAGAGAAAAGAGCAAGAGACACAGTGATGAAGCAGCAAACGCAAGTGGGCGAAAGTGACAGAGAAGGGAGTGAAGAAAGGAGGAGAGAGGTAGAGGGGAGAAAACAAAGAGGAACAGGTGGAGGAGAGGAGTGAGAGAGTCCTCCCTGCTCCTGTCTGTCATTGAGAAGACAGTAAAACCTGGCCTGCAATGAGATAACTGCACCTGTGTGAAGTGGTGTAGGAGCGAGGGAGGACAGATGACGTGAGGGAGAACAGCTCCTTTAAGCAGCTGTTGTGTATTTTCCCCAAAAAAACAATATCTGCAGGGTGCAAAATATTATAAATACATCCATAAATAGTTCAAACTGTTGCCTCATGAGGGGTAAAAAGGCAAACCTGAGAGGAAAGCGTCAACGAGGTGTAAAAAGTCATGGGTTTTTGAAGTCATGTATACTGGGATCAACGCAGAGAGCTGTTTGACTACGCCACTGTCCGTCCTGATCACCTGCAGCGCGGCTGAAAACTCACACAGTCCGTCACCGAGGAGCGAACACACGGGTTGTAGGAGTCCCACTCACAGCTGGTGCTACTGTGCATGCCTCCTTACTGCAGACACCTGGATATATGAATGAATCACCAACAGTATTTGTGGAGGTGTTACTGCCTGCACGTTCAAATAATCTGCGCTGACTCATTCATTTTATTGTTCATTTTAGACAGATTACCCCCCCCCCCCCGCAACACAACAAACTCACAGTTGCAATCAAAGAAGAGATGGGGATGGATGCTGCAAGTGATGCTGCGATGGTCACTTACATCGGTGGACTGCACTCTCCGCCAGTGTCCCAGCCCACAGCAATACATCAAGACATCCAGTTGGGGGGTGAGGAGGGGACAGGCCGGTCGAGCCTCCGGGGATGGGATGGGGTTGGGGGGTCGTTTCAGGGCAGGCTCACACACAGGGTCCTCATGGCACAGGTGACCCACCTGGTCTCCAGCTCTTCAGGGAGTTCAAAGGCAAAGAATCCAATTTCCTGCTGCGTCCACAGGTTGTCGCAGGGCAGGATCACCTGGGGGGGGTGGGGGGGGGTTATTGAGTCCAGACTTCCAGTGGCTGTCCCATGCAGAGACTCAGCCTGACGTGGTGAGGTTTGTGAGGTCTGTCTTGTGGGAAGTTGTAAGTGGGCTCACCTCATCCCAGACGGACAGGTGGCCACCATGTGTCCATTTACCCGACTGCAGCTCACCCCCTGTCTCTCTGTCCCGGCTCACCCTGTTCGAAAAACCTCCCCTTCAGCCTCCCCAGCTTGAGCCCCCACGAAGAGTCTTGCAACAAAAACTAAATGTAATTTTCCCTGTGTGTGTGGGTGTGTGTGTGTGTGTGTGTGTGTCTGTCTCAGTGCTCGGCGGTCTGTCAGATTTATCCAATCAGAGCCCCTGCATCACTCCGAGGCTGTCTTCCCTGTATCCCCGTCTCCTCCTCCCTCCTGAGCCCATCCTGGGAGTCCAGATTTGGAATCTTTTTGGGGGGGTTCTCTGCGATTCCTCCTCTTCCTCTTGATCAAAAATCCCAGCTCTGTGGCTCCTCCTCCAGTATCTCTGACTCTCTCTTCACCACGCTGCTTCCCTCTCTCAGGGGTCCTGTCTCATCAGGGGCGTTCCTGGTTACCTGAGTCACTCTTTGCACCCCTGTTGTGACTGTGCGTGTGTGTGTGTGTGTGTGTGAGTGTCTATAAGTGTGTGTGCAGGCTGCAGCTGAAGCTCACCACT
Source organism: Platichthys flesus (assembly GCF_949316205.1). Lineage (NCBI taxonomy): Eukaryota > Metazoa > Chordata > Actinopteri > Pleuronectiformes > Pleuronectidae > Platichthys > Platichthys flesus. The sequence goes on along the minus strand of NC_084958.1, from coordinate 18,464,037 downwards.
CTCCCCCTCTCTCTCTCTCTCTCTCTCTCTGTTGCCATGCTAAAGCAGGTAACATTCGGCTATAGCGCAGGAGACACACAGCCTGAATTCAAATGCGCCTCCAGCTTCTCAGTTTTACAAAGCCTCCACCCCTCCTTAACAGCAACACCCCCCCCCCCACCACCACCACCACCACCACCCTCACCCCTGTCATCTCTCTATCTGTATCCTCTGTTTCTCTCATTCTATCTCATTCTCCTCATCTCTCTCCACTGTGTCTGCTCCTTCCCTCCGCTGTTGCTTCCTTTTGTGTCCTTTCTCCTCTGAGCTGTCGCGCTCTCCCTCGCTTTGGGCTGAGGGGGAAGCCGGCTTTTGTTTAAACTGCAACAAAAAGATCTTTAAAAGGACACTTGACAAAGTCCTAGAAAATCTGCCAGGGCAGTGAGAGTATGTGAACCTGTATCCCACATTTATCAACTAGTTTGTAAAAGTTACCACAGAGGAGTGATTTTCATCTTTTCAGGTAAAGATTAAGATGTAGAGTCATGCTACAGCAGCTACATGAGGGTCAATGCTTTGAAGCTTTAGTCTTTTATCTTAATGTGCGTTGGATAAAAGAACGAAACACAAAGTACAGCTGGGCATCAAGTGGACATCTTTAACATCAACATTTTGATCTTCTGGTCGCACTTCAGTTGGTAAAAAAGTTATGGGATCACCAAGGATTCACCATCTGGGAACCATGAATCGTGAGTTCCGTTGAAAACATTAAAGAAATTCAGGCGATCGTCCTCTGAGGACCATGAATGACCGTACAAAATGTTACGAGATACTTCACTGGATAACTGAAAACTTTAACTTGACCAGTATGAGTCATCCTCTGGGGACGGTGAGTGTCAGCACAAAACTTTACCATCTTTATTCTTATTATTTGTTATCCCTCGATCAACTCATCGTTAGTACCTTTTATCTGTAGATGACAGATAAATGACGAAAAATTATGAAATAAAAAAAAAAACGAAATATATCCATCCATCCATTATCTATAGTGTTATACTTATTAAGGTCATTGATGATCGTCACACCTACTGTTTCTCTAGAGTCTCTAATTAACCTCCCTCCAGTCTGCATGTCTTTGGACAGTGGGAGGAAGATGGAGAGTAAAGCCACACAGACATGGGGGGAGAACTGAAGGTCAAACTAAACCTTAAAACACCCTAATGAGCACGACACAAGAATGAAGAGAGAGAGAGAGATGCAGAAATTCAAATTGCCGATGGAATGATTAACAATATTGATTTTTGTGTTGAAGAATAATTACAAAGTTGACGGTGTTGTGTTTTTTTTTACATTTTCTTGATTTCCCTCAGAATGCATGTATCTTGAAAATAACCTGATCTGATTAGAGGACTTAAGTTTACAATTTGGTTCAGATGCAATTTAAAGATTCCGTGAATTACCACAAAAATTTGGTTTAAATAAACAAATCTTAATATCTTAATCTTCATGGGGGGGGGGGGGGGGGGGGCTTTTGAGGTTTGGTGGAGGTATGTGAGTTTTCATATGTTTTATCAGACCTTGGGGATTATATTTTCGCCATCAAACATGATGACATGAATATCACATTTCCACAGTGTATAAGCTGTACAAGAGGATAAAAGTGGATAAATTAATGCAAAGCTTGTGTGAGTGTGGGGTGGTTAATTTGACTACATAAAAAACAGGCCTGTGCCACTTTTTATAGCTGAACATGGACAGAGTCAGATAAGGAGGATTGAATAGAGGCTGTTGCTTCTTCACTTGATCATTCAGGTCGTTCACTCTGTGTCAGGAGAATAAAAAAAAGAGCTCGCCAGACAGTGAACATGACGTGCTTTAAAATGGACACAATAACTCGGGCTGCGCGAATGCTTTGCTGCAGATTATAGTGTGAATCATTAAGGGGAGACTGATCAGGGCTGTGGGGAAATTAAGGAAAACAGCTCCGGCTCCTCACTGTGAATTACAGCTATTGTCTGGTGCCCTGTCGCATAATGTGTTTATCCCTTAAAGGTCTTAAACAAATCCTCCTCTCTCCCCGTCCTGAATGCATCACCACATTAAGAAGGATATCATTTTCTTTCAGACGATCACTGAATTCATCAGCTCGGATGCAGCAGGACGTTTTGCTGCTATTTTTCTAATTCAACCCTTTTTTTCGTGGAGAGTCGGGAGTCGTCGGTTTGGCAATTCCCTTAAACGGTTTGTCCTGCAGCCGCGGCTCATCCATCAGACAGACAAAGACCAAGTGCTCCATAGGGTTTAATTCTGTCAGACTTGTCCTGCATGGTGGAGGTCTGCCAATTGCACTACACACCAGTATCTGTCTGTGGTGTCCCTGTTGAGACACTCACACACACACATATATGCCAAGGTTACAACCCAGTAAGTTACACGGCTACGAAAAAAACTCATAAACCAACACGTTGCCTGCGCCACAGGCTGAAGAAGAGGAGGATATGCACATTTTTCGACCGCCAAGGACGAAGCAAGGAAGGAAAAGATGCACGACAGAGAGAATCTGTTTTTCTCCTGGATCTGTGATGGAAGGCAAACACAGGCCGAAGGAACTGTATCTGAAATCACGAGAGGAGAAAACAGACACTTTGTTCTGTAACGCAGACGAGAAGAGGAGCCGGTGTGATTCATCAGGTTGGCGTCATTACCATAAAACTGTCAGAGGTCTGGTGTGAGCCCTCCTCTCTCTCCGGTTGGGGAATACGAATGTGAACTTAATGGAAAAAACAGCATTAATGACCACTCAACCTCTCAGAGGGAAGGTCACAGCAGATGTCCTATGAAGGGATATTTCTGCACAGATAAGAAGACGCAGCTCATCACGTGTCACTGAATGAAAGAAAGGATGAAAATGATAATAATCCTAAAGGGCTGTTTTTGCAGTCGCCAGATATACCCCTCAACCCAATCAAACACCTTTCAGAGAAACACGGTGTTTCTACCCTCACATCAAATCACTTTATTCCAGTTGATTCCCAGAGACTTGGAGAAGCAGTTTATAATATTTGTTGAATTAAGATCTGTTGTTAAAGTAAAAATATTGATTTGCGGAACTTTAATCAATTTAATTTCAAAAAAGTTTACACCAGAATTCAAATAAAAGCCTTTTTTTTGAGTATTGTTTTGTTTACAAGGTTTTTTTTGTGGTTTGTTAACAAATAAGATACAAATAAAAAAAACATAGCTGGAAAACATACAATTTAGTTTAAATATATACATTTGGATTCCAATTGTACACTGTAGCCTACACACTACAGAATCATCTTTACATTTGGGATATTTGGATGCGTGGCCTCTCAGTTCATTAACAGACATTACCATTCAACACAGGGGGCTCCACATCATCCACCACCATGATTCCCTCAGTGCTGCCTCCAACACATAAATATACCAACTTTTCAAGCACCCGCAATCAAAGCAAATCTGTCATCGACAACAGAATGCGGCACTCCTCCTCAAAACATGCTCTGCCTCCTGAATATCCTCAGCCTGGTCAAGAATGTAAAGTAGATAAACGTCAAGCTCACCAGCGCATTCTTCAGCGGGTACAACACAGGCGTCACATAACCAAACACAACAATCAGGGCGACCCGGACGATGAAGAAAGGAAAGTCCTGCAGAGCCACTCCGGCACAGGACAATAACGGGTTGTTAGGAGTGATGACCATGCGAAGAGTGGACAGGAAGCTAATAATATAGATAGGGAAGACCCAGGCTGAGTAGAAGATCGAGGGCTCTCCTGCTACTCGCATCATCTCCACAGTGTCCAACCAGAACAGGAAACTATCCACAAACACCTCCGACCTCCCGTCCCTCCTCCACAGGAAGCCGAGGTTACCCGAGTAGGACCTGTGGCGTGAGGATGAGGAGTACAGGTAGGCAGTGCCGGGCGCTCGCGAGCTGGGAGTTGAGTGGGTGGGTGAGCCGGCAAAGTGCCGCCATCTGCCCGACGTGCTGCCGTTTTTGGCCCCTGGAGAGCCTGGGGTCAAACCGTTCTGGCCTTCATCAGGGCGCAGCTGGCTCGAGACGGTGGGCACCGGCTCCAGGTGGGTGAGGACGGGGCCGTGGATGTCAAAGTCAGGATCCAGGCTGTCGGCTGCAAATGGCAAGAGCGCACACAACTCCAGATGTTATACTGCACACTGTCTATGATAAGATGACGTTAACAAGAAAAAAGTCTGAAAACATAACAGTCCCTGGCAAAGCTCACAACATTAGCTCTGGGTTGAAAATGGTTTAAAATGGTTATATAATCAACATGATATCATCTGTAGTAGATTGATAATCATTAGAGTTGCACATTAGGAGGCGTGCCAAAAGGCCTTCTGTGAAAATGTCCTCTCGCACAAAAACGTGCAACATGAAACTTCTTAATAATGCCAACAACATCCAGTCTTACATTGACCGAGGAGCCTGCAGGGCCGAAGCCTCTCTGTGATATCCACACAGATGAGGGAGAAAAGCACCAAGGAAACGGGCAACTCTGCGAAATGGTCCAGTCTGTGTCCGCTGTCCACCTGCACCTACAGTGTGACGATAACAGAGAAAAAATAAATATGAATTCAAGAGTCTATACATTAACCGACCTGCCACTTAGAAATCATGAGGGATGAAGCAGGAAGAAAAGAAAATTAAATTTTTTATTGCAACTTTTGGCTCGAGCTCCTGCATTCGGGATTTTATGAACCTGTCCAATTTTACTATCCCATAATTACAGATATTAAGACGCTTCTGAACACCCCCGATACAGGATGAAGAAAGATTAGATGTGTAAAGGTCTTTGAGGTCAGAGGCCCTTATTTGTGTCTTTGCTTGTCTGAGCATAACAAGAACACATTTTAACTTGTGTGTCTTTTTACGATTTAGGGGGAATTTAAGTTAATGTAAAACCTGGCTTGTTTACTATAGGTTACTGAATACCCCAGACTGAGTTCAGTCTTGTGACAGGCCACACATTCCCATTGGCTTTTTTTCGTTTAATGATGATGATGATGCCAAAGTCCTCTTCAGTACATACAGAGCAAATCCTCTGAGGCTCAGCCAATAACCAAATCTCAAGGGACGAGGGAGTTAGACAGGCGCTGCCTCTCCTCTCATCCGTGGTGCACTGGGCCAAGTCGACCATCACTCACTGAGTCACTTTCCTGCTCTAAACACATTCTCTTACACGCAGGGAGCATAAGAAAGAGTTGCGCCACAAATGGACTATTTACGACAAATATGCCGCTTCAATGGATCCGTCCGAGCACGGCGGAGCAGAACGTCAACAGGTGCTCCTCAGTGACAGGAGGATCGGTCACGATGATGTTACCTTGGAGCTGGCGATTAAAACAGCAAAGCACGGTAATGTGCACAGGATGAGATACGCCAGTGCCGTCGGCCTCCTGAAAAGTCAACAGAGGTCATTTTAGGCCACATGTGAATAACGATCATCTGACTATGATGAATAATTTTTGTTTAAAGGTGGACAGACCGTAAATCACAGTTATTCAGGTATAATTTGACAAATCTGAGTATATGTTTTATGCTTCTTGATACATTCCATTTGTACTCATGTCATTTATCTGTCATCTGTATAGTTACAAGTTATCTACATAGTGTTTTCTCACATTAGTCACAATAAACCCCTGATCAGACAGACCTGTAGCAGTAAAACCACTGAGCTAATCTGAGCAGGGCTGCATTTTATTATTTATCAATTCAAGATAAAAAGATAAAAAGTTATTTCCTCTCTTAAAAACGATATTATCAATATAACTAATATTACACTGCACCTACAAGACATCCCATTATTTAACAAAATATAATATTTTATTAAAAAGGTGTTACTTATGAGGGCAATTATACATCGTGAGCACGTCTACTTATATTTTAATTTTTTTCTGGTGATATTTTTGAATTCAGAGGGATTTTTTGACATGTAGGCAATTGTTCTTACATTATTCCTACTTTCCTACAGTCAGTGGTGGGATGCAATACATTACATTTATTACAATACTTAAGTACATAGAGTACTATTCACTTTTTCCCCACTAGATATCAAGAATATCTTTGACTTCTTCAGCCCAAATCACCCATCCAATATTTCCCTGAAATTGTTTATCTCTCTTGACCGGTCTATGTTGTCTCAAATTAGATGTACTAGATACATTATTTTACCTACATGTAAATACCTTATCCCTCACATCTCATGTACTCACCACTGTTGAATGGAACCTTGCCGCTTCAGAATCACAAATTTGAGAGGAACCCACACCAGCAGGGTCGCAGAGGTCACATAGGCCAGAGAGACGGCCACCACGAGCCAGTAGGCCGTCAGATCTCGACCTTTCACGTCACGTACGAGGCCGGCGAACCTCTCCATTATCACAAAGATCGGTACGACGAGGGCGGCAAACTGCAGCACCTCGTAGAGGACCAGCTTGACCGTCTTCCCCGAGGTCATGGTCCCTGAACACCAGCTGCTGGTCTGGACTGGGAGCTGAAGACTTTGACAATCATCTCCCACAAGAGGAGCCAGTGGAGCCGTTGGACTCTGCACACTGACATTGCTTACACTGCACCGGTGGGCTGTATTCTTTTATTGCTGAGGTAATGAGGTGGTCATGCTCACCTTTTTATGGGCTCACAAAGAAGAGCACTCCCATCCCATAATAACGAGGGAGACATTTACATGAAGTCTGATGCTGGTCTGGACACATGGTCCATTTTAACAGCGTGATTTTTCAATCAGTAAAATTATATCAAAATAAAAATGATTATGTTTATATTAAATGTCCAGAGCTGGTGTTACGCTTGCATCAAAGTTCACAATCTTAATAATTTTGTAAAATATTCAGGAACTGCAAATCAAAACTGCTTTTGCTCTTTAAAAATGTCTTCTATGGGACTTGTTCACTCATGTACACTGAGCTCCATCTAGTGGCAAAGCAAAGGACACTTTTTAAACCTCCTGAACATTTGGTTTAAAGACCAACACTGTGTCTCAGTCCATGATATGAACTGGTTCTAAACATCAGGGTTGATTTAGGGGGACAGTTTGATTATTGATTATTAAATGGGCTGTACAGGACAGTTTTGATTATTTACCCAATCATAAATTACGCACTAGGTTCGAAATACGTGTTGTGCTCATTCTTTTTTTTTATTTGCCTTTATTTAACCAGGTCGGTCCCGTTGACATACTAGTTATGTGACAAAAAGAATAATGAGGTGTTGATGTGGGCAACAGGACAATATCAATAATTATCGCACTATAAATTTTCTCAACAGCAATATAAGAGGTTTGAAAAAATGGTGTATGATATTTTCAATTAATAGGACTAATCCTGCCACCTTTAAGAGTCCAATATTTTCCAAATAAGGACTTGGTGGTATTCGAACCCGGGTCCGTATTGAAGACTGAACACCTTACCAACTAGGCCAACCTAAGCACATTAAGAAGATGGACAAATTATTGTGTGCGTGTCCGTGTCATTTTATAACGCTTTTGATAAACACTTTAGAGAAAATATTTTCTACTTAACTACATATATTTGACAGCTTTACTTAAAAGTTACTTTTGTATTTGTGGCTTTTAGATACTGGATGATTTAACATACTTTAAAAACCTATTGTTAGAGAATAACCCAATACTTTCTAACCTTACAAGAATCACAGTCTGCTGTGATGTCCTGAGGCTGCCCCCTGCTGGTTGCTGGGTTCCACTGCTGCTCTAGCTTGGTTTGTGCAGTTTTTTTTCCTGTTGCGTTTCTAATAATTATTAATGTTGATGACATTTCTTTGACAAATGGGTGGAGGTTTTATTACCTCTGCTAAGGAGGTTATGTTATCATGATTTGTCAATCAACAGGTTTATGTAATAAACTACTGGACCAATAACCGCACAACTTGGATCAGAGATAAACCTATACAGCTCTGTTGAGCTCTACAGATTGCCAGTCTAGTGAATGAATCTGGAATCTTCTATCAAGAAACATTCCCCCCCTCATATGGTTTGTAGTGTGAAGCTAATGAGGTGAATCCACTTTATTTCAGCATGAACAGAAAAAAAAGAAGAAATTCATTTCACTTCACAACAGTTCCTCATAGCAGCATGATGCATAAAAAGAGATGTATAAAAACCTACTCATTTTGGCAGCATAGTAGGGACATTTGTTGATGTCACCACCCGTGGCTCTGTTGACAGGCAAGCCAGCATCTAAAAACATCCTCCTGGACGGCTCCCTGTGTGAACAGTCAGGCGGTGGCTTGCACAGAGTTTAAGCTTCTGCCTCAGGTGTGTCCCTGACGTACACGCTGCGGTGATAGACTGCGGTTAGAGTCAAAAATGAATCAAAAAAAGATTCAATTATCAGGTGCACAATTCAGAAAGCACCGCAAAGTAGAGGAGAAGAAAGAACAATATAGAAGTAACAATCACCCCGATTGTGGACAACATTGTTTATTTGTGTCGACATGACATGCTATTTTTTATTATACATTTTTATTGTTTTTTATAGCTTACAAATTTGTTTGCCTGTGTGTGCATCTGTTTACAGTCCAAAAGTTCTTGGGGATGCATGACAGTTTGCGTATGTTGGAATATTGGATTTCATGAAATATTGGATTTCATGTGAAATAATGGATGTAAATTTCACATTGGACCCCACAGCTTATGATTATTTAAAGAATACACCTTTTCATAATGTCCTGAGAATGCAATGTTGAGAATCACCCAATAAACAAAATGTATTTCACTTTCTGTAAAAGTATCTCTAGAATCAAGAAACCAAGGCAATAGATTTCCTGTACATTTGGCCTGGTTTTATTGTGAATACCAATTTAATAAGTATGGTTAAAAGAATAGATACAAACAGCAGGAAACAAGTTTAGACAGAACCTTTACAATAATGTCGGTTTCAAACTTAAGAACAGGCAGCATCTCATTACTGTACATTAATCGGGGTGGGGGGGGGTGCAGACACTGCGGTGCAACATGTTACATTGGGATAATGTGTGGCTTCTGCTACCGCGGTCCCAGAACAGCAGCTACTTCGATATTGTCGAACCCTCTTAGATCCAAAAGATTTAACACTAGTTCACCCGAGCGTTGAAGGCAGCACCGGAAGGGATTCTTTCTTTGAATCAAATAAGTTAATGCTATAAAAAAAAAAAAAAAAAACAAGGTCGGCATAATAAAATGTCCTCGTTTGCAAGTCCCAGGTACCAAGCACTCGAGCTGCGGGTTGTTTCAGATTCTTAAGGCGGCACAGGGACGACGAAAAGCAGCACATTTGAAACATAGGAACTCAAGTCACCTCAACACATGACTTCATCTGGTTAAACAGATTTAAAAACGGCTTCATTTAGCATCATTCGATATTACACAACATAAATATTTCCCAGTCTCAGCCGTTTGCATTCCACTCGTTCTGTAAAAATTAACTTTTCCAATGACTTGACACTTAAAATCCACATAAATGAGTCTTACATAAATTTATGAGAAGGAGACTTTGTACTTTTGATCTTTCCCTCAGCAATGTCACCAATAGCTTATGGAGGTTTTGGTTAAGAGAACTTTGAACAATTTGTACAAATCTTGAACGTACTTGTCCAGGATCTTAGACCTCATCACCTCCCCCAAGGACGTTATATTCTTGTACCTGCCAATTGGTTTAAACATGGATCTGAACAAGGGCCCATTGCAAGATTTGTCTTTTTTGACACAAGTTAAATAAATGCATGGATCTTGAGGAAAAAAAAAATAAAGAATCAAGCATATTTAAAAAGGAAGTGATATCGATGAGTGCGTCGCTGCAGCTTGATTGAATTTACAGGGACAGTTGGGCCTTAGGAGGTTTGCGCTCTCCTCTAGTTCCTGTTCAGCTTTAGATAGGGTCTGTTTTAGTGTTGAACAGTTCTAAGATATGACAGGTCTGAGATGAACGTGGAGGGGAGTGTTTTGATCAGTTTTCACATTACCATTCGACCCTACAGTACGACAAGCATGTATCAAACACAGAAGTGTCCATATTCTCGTGTGAGACATTTAAATATACAACTAAGTTTGGCAGAATATCACTTACTCCACCTTTCTCTGAAAACATACATCCTGTACTGGTTCTCCATTTAAAATAGCTTAACAATAATCAAAACATAATTAAAATGCACTACAAAAAAGAAAACTCGTAGTATTCATTTTTCAACACTGACTAAAGAGATGCTTCAAATACACTGGAGAGGTTCAGAGAGTTCCCCCCCTTAGTAGCCAAGTCTGTGGTAAGAGTCCGTTAGTAAGGCTCCTGAACGGAGACACAGTGACTCCTACATCCAGCAACAAGGATGCAGGTCTGATAGTTTTAGAAATAAAGAAACTCTGCAGCATAAAGTGAGGAGTCACTGAAAGAAAACAAGAAAATTATCTTGTCTTTATCTAGCATGTGGGTTTTGTTTTCCACGGGTTGTCCCTCTTTGGCTTTTACACCTTTTATTCATCTGTGACATATGACTGCAGAGTTTCCCTTCAAAACCAACCAGAGCTGTGCTAACAGACATCCCACCCATGAGGTCATCATGTGGCTTCACTACTGGTTCAGTTCAGTATATACAAGAGTCATGTGCATGCTTGAATTACTCTCATTTCGTTTCCCTCGAAAAAACAAAGTGGCTTCAGTTTTCAGTACTTCTTAAAATTGACAACATATACAGAATGTAGTAGCCAGACATTTTCTTTTAGCATTGCCAAATGTCACTTTTGATATTTAAATAAAAAGCAAGTTAATGGAATTCAACTCCTTTTTTAGTGATAAGATCAGCACCACAGTAGATTTAAGTCGGTGAGAAGTCTGTGGTGTGTGACGGTAAATCATCAAGTACGACTGATGATGTGTGAGCCAAGTGTTGTAAGTGTATCGCTGTGAGTGTAACTGCTCTACACCTTCCTGTAGTGTGTGCATCGGGTTGTGCAGGTCCAGTGTGCATGAAGGAATGCCTTTGTGCATTCATTTATATTTGTACGTGCATATGGATTGTGTTGTTGGATTGAAGTAGTTACACTTGTTATCGCAAAATATTTTGGTTAGGCTTCATTCAGGTCTGGAATTTCTTAATTTCCTCGAAAGTTGTGGAATTTGGTATCAAAGATAAAACACACTACAGAAACTGGATCCCTTGTTAAATTATTCAAATAATTGCTATTGTGACCCAAATATTTGTAATCACATTAACAAGCTGAACATGTGAGGCCTAGTCTATACAATCCCAAAACCTGTGTACGGTTTGAGGAATAAACTGGTTTACGTTTTATTTTCCACTAGAATTGATCAATAACTGACAATAGATTCAACTTAACTTTGTCCTAATTAATCTTTGCTAGTTAAGTGGTTCTTACCAGGAAACTTCAAAAGAAATTATCAAAAAATACGGACCAATAACAATTTTTAATAGGCCTGTCACTAACAGGAAATTGTTAATGCCAGGTCTTGTACGTTTAAAATGGATATTTTGCTATTAGATCTAGATTTGAGAACAAGAGGTTTGAGTGAAATCCAGAAATTAAATAAGTGCAACTGAAGCGCCTGCGTGTCTCCTCCATGTTCACATAAATCAAGTGAAGACACGAAGGAGACGCCCAAGTGTGACTTGGGGCGAATTCTTCAAATCAAAGCGGACTTTTTATCTGCCAGATAAAATAACACAGAATGGCAAATGTCAAGGTTAGCGCACTCTTGTTTGTATTTTCCATCCTTCTGGTGTTTCACGATTAAAAACCAATCATAAAATATAGTAAAAGAAATAATCTCTGACCACCATTTGATCAGGCCTGGTGCCTGTAAGGAGAACAGTGATCAAAGGGGGCCCTATAGCAAGGCTTTCTCCGAGTAGGGGGCCTGTGCGGCGTCTGTGGAAGGTGCTATGCTCGGGCCGGAGGGGTGGCTGTAGTTTTGCGTGTGCGTCATGCCTGTGGGAACCGTGCCTGGAGGGGGACCGTGGCCGGCAGCTGGGTTGTGGTAGTGAATGTCTGCTGGGGCCATGCTGCCTGGAGCAGCAGTGTAGACTGGCGGCTGGCCCATGTACATATGAACATCGCTACGGGAAAGAGCGAAGAAACATGAATTTTAACACTGCAGCAAAGTGGAATCGTTAAATATTTCATGAAAAGTTGAATCATTAATACTGAAAACTCTCCAAAGAAGACAGTGTTCAATAATGTCCAAGTCTCCAATAACAGCTGAGACCAGAGCGATTACAAAAATTTGGGGGGGAAAAAAAAAGAGGACATTTCAACAACTTGTAGTTTATATTGTACCAGGACCTCAAGATGTATGAGGGACTCACCTGGGAGCTGGCTGTCCAGGTATGGAGCTTCCAGGAGGAAGCTGCTCCATGGGAACACTGTAACCCTGCACTGCAGTACCGCTCATGGCATATGAACCTGATGCAGGCTGACCAGGGTACACCTGTGGTAAAATAAACATGCAGAGCGCATACTGAGTTGCTAATGTGAGAATTTGACGAAGAGTTAGGTAGATGAACAGTGAAGTATCAAGATTACGAAATCGGTCTCTTTAGGGGATTACAAATTCATCAAGACAATTTGTGAAAATCAACTTCTACAGAGTGACTCAAAGACCATGTGTCTGCATTGTGAGGTATGAAGGATGCCACTTCAGATACACAGGCAATTTGCATTCACAGTGTATGAAAAGGTTTCGTGCGAAGTAAGTGTCTCAGGGTCAATGTACCTGTTGTGCTGCATTAGCGGGCTGCTGCATGTAGTACTGTTGGCTCTGCAGCTTGGCATACATGGCGTAAACCGGATCCTCATTCATCAACTTGGCATACAGCGACAGAGATTCCATCACTTTAACATTCAGGTCTGACAGCTCTGAGTGCTTCCTGAATAATACAAACACACAGAGACAATAAGACTTCCTGAACTACATATTTAATCAGGGTCTGATTATATTGTTTATTATACGTTTTAACATCTGATGGTCTTAAGTTACTCACCTGTCTATATCCTCCAACTTCTGGTCAATGAGGGGTCCCATTTGATTGCAGGCACCTGAATAATAAAATTACGATTTTTATGGTTACTGATTTCATCTCTACTCAAAAATAAATTCCCAGCGTCGTTTTGTAAACTGATCATTTTTCTCACACCTTTATTCTTTTACTCAGATTATTTCAGTCTTCAGTTTACCTTCAAGCTGTAATAACTCGGCGCTGTCTGACTGATTGTCTGTGGGATCTGCGCTCTGGATCATCTGCAGTAACTGGTCCATTTTGTCCTGGAAGTTGTAAATAAAGTTTATATGATGACTGTTAAATAATTTCATGCAGTTTGGAAATAAATTCCTCCAGGGGTAATTCTTTCATGAATTTAAGGTCCTATAATAGAAAATGTATATATATATATATATATATAACTGTTAAGTTTTGATTCTGACTGTAATGCAACTCATTTTAGGAGCAGGTGATGTTTTAAAATAAAATCTTGACAAATCCCTTTAGTGACATTTCAGTGGAGCTGATTGACTCAGTGAGCCTGTGCACTTACCTCATCTATGTATGCAGGCTCTTGTTCCGGCTCTATAGTCTCCACCTGGATGTCCTCACTGAACTGTACCGTCTTCTTCTCCGTCTTCACTGTAGATTTCCAAGTAAGCAAATGCGGCAATAAAAAAAAAAAAACATAATACACACATAAGACAAGCGACATAATCAGCAAAGCAAAGGCCATACACACTGAAAGCCATTTGCGCTGGATGATGAGCAATACATTTGACAATTTATTGAACAACCTCAACCACGTTAAACACGCAAGAATCAAGTGAGTGGATAAATAAAGAACGTGTGTCACTTCATGAGACATGGAAGCAGTTACTGAGACATGGACCTGTCATGTCTACATGACAGGTCTGTTAGATCAGAATAAGATAAAAGTTGTAGAAAGCTCTTGATAATAATAAATGTCCAAATCAAATGAGGACGATTCTCATATGACCACTAAGTACAAGGAGTGGTTGTGGACGGACCCCGTCACCTGTTCTGGGATCAGATAAGTGCTTCGGTTAGTCTTTGTCAAGGCACCCCCACTCTGAGAACACACTGCATGGCAGGGGCACTACAATTCGGCCTTTTGTTTACATCATCTCCCAGGCGACGGGGCCCTGCACACTCCAAGACGTCATCATTTTAATTTGATAAATAGTGGGGTTTTGTTGTAATTCCTGAAGAGTAATTTCAGAGGTTTGCCTCAAATGGGAACAGAATCCAAAAAATGTTCAGATTCCTCGAAATCTGATCACTACAGGGGTAGTTTCTTTGGAGATGGAAGATCCAGGACAGGTTTATGTTACCGATAACGTGACTGTTTTCCAATTGGACTGTATTGTTCTTTGTGTTTTTTCACCAGCCGAGTGTACGTGATAAAGTATTTTCCTCAGAGGGATCAATAGAGCAATACTGCTAATGGACTAAATGGAGATCAAGAACTAGATATGACATAAGTGGTATGTGTTTGTGCATACTCACTCATCTCAGGCTCCGCAGTGAGGTCAGCAGTGACAAAGTTGGACGGGAACAGTCCCACTCCCTGATAAGTTTCCCCTTTCCACCAGTTGGGGTCACTAAAAATTCACATAGGAAAATACACTAAAATATTCAGTTTGATATGTTATCTTTTCCTTGCTACAGAAACGATATTTCCGAGTTAACGAAGTAGATAAGTAGTTCATTTTAAGTTGATAACATCAAATGAAACCAGAGCGATGTCACTGCCTCCAGGACCAGAGACACCTGCTGGAGAAACCAGACATTACAGTTTCTATTGCGCTTCATTACCCAAAAGCTGTGAAACTAACAATAAATAAAACAAGTTTCTTTACTGGAGCTTTCAACCCTTTGATCTCTTCAGTGAATGAAAGGAGCCCCGCTAACGGACCACGTCACCTGTTCTGGGATCAGATAAGTGCTTCGGTAAGTCTTTGTCAAGGCACCCCCACTCTGAGAACACACTGCCTGGCAGGGGCACTACAATTCGGCCTTTTGTTTACATCATCTCCCAGGCGACAGGGCCCTGCACACTCTACATCGTGATTTTATTTATTTAGTTAAATATTGGGCTTTTGTTGCAATTCATGAAAAGTAATTTCAGGTTTATCAAATGGGAACAGAATCCAAAAGCTGTTAATCAGATTCCTCGAGATGTGATCATGTGATCACTCCAGGGGTAGTTTATTTTGAGATGGAAGATCCAGGACAGGTATCAATTGTGTGCTCAACAACAATGAGCCATGAAACTGTCCCGGATCCTGTTATTTGACTAATCCTTGTATGCTGTGCTTACTTCCTTATTTGTGTGCGTTTGTGCAAGTAGTTCACCTGTCGTCCAGGATAGTGATGATTTCTCCAGACTTGAAGGTGAGCTCGTTGTCCTCAGCAGCCTCAAAGTCATAGATGGCGCGGACTTTCCTTCCGTCTGACTTGTGCGAGGAGAGCAGGCTAGAGGTGTTCGGGTAAAGGCCCGACAAGGACGTCTGCGGACGCTGCTCCTTCAGCGACAGCTCAATAGCTGCAAACATGAGTCAGATTGTTGCTTTGCTCTTGAAAGACCTTGCACATTTTAAACCTCCCTAAATATTAATTCAGTTCATAAATCCAGTGTAAATTGTAATTTATGCAACTCCAAAAAAAAGCAAAGGTGTCAGTGAGAATTTTTGAAGGACAATACTCAACCTTTGGCCAAGTCTTCCTCTTCTTTCTTGTTTGATGAGGTGGACGGATCCTTTGCCACCAGAGCAGGACTTGCTTTTGCTTGCTCTGCAGCCTGTGAACAAAATATCCTAAACTTAGTTGAATCAAGAACTCAACAACTGAGCCTCAAATACAGCGGTTAATCAAAAACATCCTCCATTTGTCCTTTTTCCTACACAGGCCTACCTGGGACCCCACTGCAGGAAAGGTAACACCCTGCTCACGTAGATTTTTAATCATTGCTGAGATCAGGCTCAGCTGTGGATCATTGCGGAAGTCCTCCGCCCACTCCACCATGAGGGCTTTAAGCTTCTCACACACTTTGGGGTGGCCCTGGAGATATTTTCAAACAAGAAGTTAAGAAAACAAGGATGGCACACAATCACTTAATGAGGTTATATCTGGACAACACACAGAGGGCAAAAACATACCTTGTTTAAGACGTTACTGACTTCACTGGCAAACTCTCTGGAGCACACCTCCAAGTGGAAGATCTTCCCACAGTTTGAGACACAAGCACCAAGAAGCTGTGAGGACAAAGGGGTACAAATATTCATCTGACTCACTAATTGATATGTAACAATAGGCGACAAACACACAGCACAAGAACTGGAGAATTGATTTGGTCACTGTGGCAGTAGACCAGGCCACAGGGCTTTCACCACAGCAGCCAGAAACAAACCATTCGGATCTTATCATATTTGTTAACTCCAAACATAAATTCCCAGCGCAAACTCAAACTTCCTGCTCATCGTCCAGCTCAGTAGCTCAGACTCCTCTGAGTCCTCTGTGTCTCCTGAGTCAGCTCACACGCTGCCTTTTAAGCGTGAGGACCAATCAGCTAACAGCTCTCACCTGTGCTGATTGATCCTCTGTGTTGCTTCAGCGAATGAAAAGAGCCCAGCTAACGGACCCCGTCACCTGTTCTGGGATCAGATAAGTGCTTCGGTCAGTCTTTGTCAAGGCGCCCCCACTCTGAGAACACACTGCCTGGCAGGGGTGCTACAATTCGGCCTTTTGTTTACATCATCTCCCAGGCGACAGGGCCCTGCACACTCCATGATGTCATCACTCTAATTCATTATTTTGTTAAATACCTGGCTTTTGTTGTAATTCATGAAGAGTAATTTCAGAGGTTTTCATCAAATGGGAACAGAACCCAAAAGCTGTTCATCAGATTCCTAGAGATGTGATCCACAGTCACACTACTAGCTCTCGTTTTAATAAAGTGTTGATGAAGTTTAATGACAAGAAGAAAACACAACATCTCCATTGACTGAACAGTCACACTTGTTTCCTGCTTACAGTCAGCGCCTGCATGGCAACATGAGGATCCTTGTGGTTCACTCTTCTCATTATAGAGCGGAGACATTCTTTAGGTCTGCAACAGAATGAAAAATAATAGAAATCAAAGAGTGGTGAAAATGAATTGCTCTGCCACAGAGAATTATCAACAGAGATGTTTCTCCTACACAAATCGTGTTTCAAAAAAAACATTTTAGGAAAAGCTGAGAGATGCATGGGTATGCATTCAATATGTGTGGATTAGTAGAAGACAGTTGACCAACCCAGTGCGTGACTGCCCTATCTTATCACATATGTCCAGAATGAGGCCCCAGTCCTCAGCTGTGTTCATCTCACTGGTAGCTTTCTCTGCAGAAAGGAAGCACAGCAACAGCAGATAACTTAAACATTGCAGCAAACACATTTTTCAGGACTTATTGTGCTTAGAGACAGGGTCGAAAAAGGAGAGTGACAACTGCATGAGAAGGGGATAAAGTAGGAGGGAAATGGAAATACACAGGTACTAGTACATCAAATCTGTATTTAAGACAACATTTGAGTAAATGTACACATTTGCTTTCACCCACTGGCCATCTTAACCTGATAACATCGTCTGTGTCTATGTTTAACGTTGCACACTAATATGAAGTTTGACTACAGTGCCTTTATGTTTACATTTTAATTAAAAAGGATGCTTATTTTTGTAATTCGAGTCCTATAGATACACTAGTAATGTAGTGGACACCTCATCCCATCGACTCCTTCAGTATATGTGTTATAGTTATTTAAAGTCCATAGTTAAACTTTACAATAACAAACCTCAAATCATATATTTCTTTGTCATAAGGGAGTGAAAACGACATC
This sequence comes from Platichthys flesus, assembly GCF_949316205.1. Lineage (NCBI taxonomy): Eukaryota > Metazoa > Chordata > Actinopteri > Pleuronectiformes > Pleuronectidae > Platichthys > Platichthys flesus. The sequence continues at coordinate 18,446,112 of NC_084958.1, read as the reverse complement.
TTAAGAATCTTTCTCAATGTTTTTTTTCTCCTTTATATCAGCATTGACCCCGAAATAACAAACAAGTTAGGCGCATATATTTTGAGGATCTCCTTATGCCGAAATGTCTTTCATGTTTCAGTGTTTGGTGGAAGGCATTGAGTCAGGGTCAATATGCATTAATCAATGCTTTGCAGAATATTCAAAAATACTTTATTCACACAGACATTTAAATACAATGTAACCAGACAGAGGACTTACTTACACCCTTTCTTACAAGTTGATTATCACAATACTCCCACAGATATATAAAACAACCCAATTTAAAAGCCTGAAATTAACCATCCACGATTACCACTGAGCACTGTAACTTGTATGTTAAGGGTCAGTGAGGTGTTGGTGCAGTTGGCTCTTCCTCTGCTCACTGCACATGCTCCCGAAGTGGTTAACCCCTCGAGCCACAGCAAAGAGACAGAGGGAAACCCACAGTACGTTCATGGTTTCATGCACGAGCCCTCATCCGATTTCAATCCCACTCAACTATGAGACGCCAGCCTCGTCATGTTGGTTACAGGCAGGTAGTGATGGAGCAGACGGCTAGCACGCTAGCTAGCTTAGCAGCAATTAGCTGATGACAACATTTGTGTCACACGTCCATGACTGTCAACCTGTGTGATTAAATAACTATACACAGCACAGCTTGAAAACGTAGTTGAGCTCGAATTAAAACTCAAATGTAGGAACTTTATTGAGCGTTTTCAAAGAATCGAGATGCTAACTGCTGTTGGCTACATCCCATTAGATGTGGCAAGCTAGCTAGCCGAATGAGCCCGGTGGCTAACTGAAGCAAAACAAACCAAGACGGGGGGGGGGACAACACCAAAATCAGCTTATATAGCATCAACCTTATATATATGGAACAATACATGCTGTGTGGACAGACGTGTGACATTCGCAGTGTGATGCTAACCGAGAGGCTGTGTCCCGCTGGACAACACAAACAAAGCTGAGTGGTCCCAGCTCCGGCAGCTAGCCTGCTACAGCTAGCCCCCGGCTCCCGGCTACTCACCCACATCTTGGTCGAATGGGTTGGTCGCGAAGAGAGGCATCGCTGGTGTGTCGACAACAACAGATTTCCACCGTCTCTCGTTATGTCCCCACTCTGGTTTATTTCATGCAGCAGCGACGCATAGTACCGACAACTTCATGGATGTCGAGCGGAGCTGCGGGCGCGGTGACGCGGCTGGGGGCGCAGAGTCGCTGGGTGATCGTCCCGTCGTGTTCGGACGAGCTGCGATCACCGACTGTGATTCACCAGTCCAGAGCAATAAATGAACCTTGAGCCACAAATCGCCTTTGACTTGAAAATACAAAGAAAACATGTCATCGTCAGCTGACTTTGAACACGTGACGTTATCTCATCCCATTGAAAACAGTTTTGTATCCCCCATACACATATGGAGGAATATCAGGGTCAGACATAATAAAATAGAAATAGAGGTTGATCTCTTTTTTTTCATTTTTCTTATCAAATATAATAAAGTGGACTTGTTAAGAATAAAATGGGATTGTTTTTATTAGTATTAGTATTTTGCATAATAGAGAATTGTCATAATTGAGTAGATGGTTATAATATTACAAGAATAAAGTTGTAGTTTACAGGGAAAATTCATAATAATTCAAGAAAAAATCATTTTATAAGAATAAAGAAGTAATTGAAAAGAAAGTTATAGTAATGCAAACATTTAATTATTTTGTTCACAACAACTTGACAAAATATTATTTCCACTATTGCCCCGGTAGTCTTCGTGTGGAACTCAGTGGGAAAGGTCTTAATCAAAAAAACTAAGATTTATTAAATCTGGACTAGAATATTCCATGTATATATACAAAAAAAATCTGATGTGTGACCTTTATTAGGCCGGGGCACTGACAGGCACTGACAGACAGTGAGGCCCTATTGACAATGTATTTTTCAGGTAAATGAATTGGCTATTTGAGGGCTTTAACATGGTCAAATTCTTGCCAAGAATTTTAGAGAGTGCTGAAAATGTACGTATTCTGGAAGAATTTTCAACGGTGCCCCCCGAGATCCCCGGCACGCGTTCATAAAAATCGATACACAGGTAAATTTGACATATTGTTTTGTCTTTGTTATTATTATAATCTGATAATGTAAAAAAAATAACTACTTGAAATGGGATGGAACAAATAATAGAAAGCCTGGACCCTGTATAACACATGTCTCTGTATAAGGGTTTACTCTGTACTGTGCTGTTATCACCAAGTTTAGACACCACTGCTACATGAATGGTGTTTCATATCACATCATCTCAAGTGTATTTATCGCAAAATATAACAGGAATAAAAGCATAGACTCAACACACTTTCTTTTTAAATTTATTGTGATAAGTGTCCGGGCCTTATCCAGAGAAACTTGGTCATTTAATTAAGGCACAATGAGCCTACTGCTACTCAGTCCATCAGCATCATATGAATCTGCAAAGGTCAATCAAATGACAACAACAACTGATTATGCAAATAATAATCATGTAACATATTCCACGTATTGTATTAGACATATTGAAAAAATCATCAGATATGGCTACATTACAAAACACCAACATATTGTTCATGTACGCTTCATACTGTATAAAACTGGCAGTCTAAGATCTAAGAAATACGTTCCTTAATAAAACGGCAGCACTTCTCACCCTGAGCATCTATTATTAAAAAAATGACATGAATATTTCAGTTTGCTGAAAGGTGAGATTTACATTATTTGTTTACAGTCGTGGAAGGGTTAGTGGCTGCTCACCATTTTCCCAGAAGCTTATTTCGAAGCACAGTTCTGTATCTGTGACATATGTGATGGTATAAAATAGTTGCAACTCTATTAACAACATCCTCTGACATGGATTTTCTGTGAGTGGAAAGATTGACAAGGCAGTTAAGAAATAAAATGAAACTAAATTCCAACCAACAATCTACTGCTTATGAAATATTATTTACAGATACACCTGTACAACAGTGGCTACACCATACAATGACAGAGTATAGCCGGAATATGATGAACAAAAAATATAAACGCAACACTTTTGTTTTCGTTCCCATTGTTCATGAGCTGCGATGACATTTCTACTACCTTTTTCCAAGAACACAAGCGTGCAGTCGGCATATTGATTGAAGTTGAGCACCCGGGGCAGATTCTGAAATACTGAATGTCCATCATTCAACCATCAGCTGTCTCAGAAGTCGATTCCAAGAGTTTAGCAGCACTGTACATCGTGTATCTGTCCGTCAACCACACGTCACCATGACAGCACGAGATCCTTTTCAGATACTGAATGGAGAAACTACACGACTGTCCTCCATGTTGTTCAAATGCCTGCACACGTGCTCCAGGTGAAAACTTCCAGTTGTTTGTTTTCACTGAGTAGTGAATGTACTGTGATTTCTAACATTTAGAAGATCCTGCGGGTTGCGTTTATATTTTTGTGTAGTGTTGATTACCACATTCTCATGTTTCCTTCAGTACAAATACTACAAAAAGGCCTAAGTGGGCTGGCTCTGGGCTTTGTTGTGATGCTTTTTCATAAAGTGCCTTTGACACAAGGATCAACCAAAGTCTCAGTGATGCTCATGTGGGCTGGCTTCTTCAGGGACCTCTTTCCATCGAGAGCTCCCCCTCATCTCCTTCATTATCTCTGCAACTTCAACTTCAGCCTGTTCATATTCCTCCAAGAGACAGTTCACACTGTCTTAGATGGATGCTATAAAACTGGAACACTTACTGCGAAGAGAACAACAAAATAAATCACATTAGACAGATTTAAACACTGTTATGATGCTCACAGGCTTCTATATTTACAGTTATAGCAACAGTAACTACTGTAAATATGATATTAATATCCAATATGATCAATAAACACAACTAAAATACGATTTGCATACAGTATGTCTGAAATATTAGATTTAAATCTTCACTATTAATGTGTATCTTTTTAAAATTTCACAGCATTTTATTTGAAAAAGCAGCTTTCAAGTGTCTGGGATCTTATGTTTGGAATCAAAGGTCTGTGCCGTGGGAACACAAGATGAACGTTATATCTCAGTCATCAAATCTGCACTTCTTATCTTACTTAAAATGAACTGATGGACATGGGGCTTGGTCCTGCACACTGAATGTGTGTAAATATTAAAAACAGATTTAAAGTTCAGAAAGGTCCGAGAAGGTACTGACAGTCAGAGGCACGTTCACAGATGAAACCGATGCGCTCGGTACAGTAGAAGTCATTCCAGAAGGCATTACGGATTAGACCAGCACAGTCCTCGCCGCCTTTATGACCGTTGGTCCAGTTATCAGGCTGGCCGGGCTTCCACTTACTGATGGAGAAAAATATCTCAAGTCAAATCATTGATCTTTTCTAACAGAATTGAATCTATCATGACATAAATCAGTGAAACACATGGATCCATCTGCTCTAAAACCAACTCACTTGAAAACAGGTATCGTCCCGTCCGCCCACTTCCAGACATTTTCCTCGTCTCTGTCAGTCAGGCCCAGCCAGAAATAACCTTTTCCGTTTATTGCATCTTTCACAAACTCCTATGAAAAAAAGAGCAACAGATTTTTCAGGATAATTAACTCTGAAAATGACAAGTCTTTGTTTAGCTTTAGTTATTTAAGTTTTAACTGAATTGTTTCATTCTTTAAAAGAGGCAACATTCAAGATACTGTCTGGGTTTATGTACCTGCTCTTCATTGTCATTGATAATGAGCATATACGATGACATGTTGGTGCAAAAGTGGTTGGCCTCATCAAATTTGAGTCTCTGGGGCTCAGAGGAGAGGTAATAGCAGCTGTCTCCAAACTTTCTGAACCCTGGTGGACAACCTGCAAACGAGTAATTACCAGAAATGTAAAAAATATAGTTATAAATAGCTACATATCTGTATTTTATCCTTATGTAATAATAGAACTCACCAGGAGTTGGAGTGGTGACCACTGGGGGTTGGACCTGCCGGGACACAGACCCTTGTGGTTCCTCGGTTGGTTTGGATGGTTCAGATGCTTTGGGAGGTTCAGGTGCTTTGGGAGATCCAGGGACCTGAGTGGACTGAGTTGGCTTTAATATTAGAGGAGGGGCAACTGCAGGTAACCCTGGAAGCCCTGGAGGGCCGGGAGGGCCAATAGGTCCAACAGGCCCACGAGGCCCATCCAATCCTGCCGGTCCCATTACACCTCTGGGCCCCTGTGGGCCTTGTGATCCTGGCATCCCTGGCTTTCCATCGATACCAGGATACCCTGGATTCCCTGGGACACCTTTATCACCAGGGTTTCCAGATCGACCTCCTGGCCCTCTCGATCCTTTGGATCCCGGAACACCCCGACCACCATTTGCACCCTGAGGACCTGTCGCACCTGGAGGTCCAGCAGAACCTTTCTCTCCTTTGGGTCCCACCTGTCCTAGCACCCCTTCGTCTCCTTTATCACCCTTTTGTCCTGCTTGGCCCATTGGCCCCTGTGGACCCTTGTCCCCTTTGGTGCCCCTTGGACCCGGTGGACCTGAAACGTTATGACAAAAAAATAAGTGGTCCACATGTCTGAGAATGTACAATCTGTGCAACAAGAAAGAAAGAAAATAAAATTCACTTCTTGCACTTTGCTGATACAACAGCATACTAGATGGTATCTTCCTATTCATGTTGAAAGGTCACTCAAAATTCATAGATCTGGTTCATTTTGGATGCAAGTCAATTTTTAAGAGTTATATATTGTAAAAGCTTTTCATGTAAGATTAGATAATATTATTTTTATATATATTGAGAGGAAATAGAAAGAGGAAAGATAGTAAAAGAATGGACTTATCCCTATACAGCGGTATAACAAATAATCCTATCTACATCACAACTTTGAACAATATTCATAATATGATCTAAAAAGTGTTTCATTTCCAGGATTCACACATAGCCATCTTGTTTTCTTACCCTGCAGGATGGTGAAGTTGGTGATGAGCTGAGAGTGCTTGCTGTCCACGAGCTTCATCTCCTCCATCACCATAGACAGGTTGTTGACCTCACCGTCCAGCCTGGCTGTCAGCACATCCTGCTGGCTGCGCAGCTCTTTGCCCTCCGCCTGAGCCTCCATCACGCTACCATTCAGCGCCAGTATCAGGTCTGAATGTCGCATCACTGTCTCAGCACAGGACCTCAGGCCGGTCAGGTCGACGCTGATGGCACCGAGGACCTGTGAGGCAAAGCTCATGTTTCCGGTCACGCGGTCCATGGCGTTCTCATGTCTGTCTAATCGTACTTCTATCTCATCAAACTTGGATGAGGTGATGTTGTCGTGGTCTCTCTGGTGGTCCATCAGCTCACGCATCTTCTGGTCGTGTCGCTCGGTGAGGGCGGAGGTGTTCTGGATCTGACTGGCCAGAGCGCTGAGCTGCGTATCCAGGTCATCAAGAGCTTCCTCGTTGGACCGGGCCACGGCTGAGTTGTTCGCTGCTAAAACCTGGAGATTTTGCATCTTTTCCTTCAGCCACTCCGTGTCAGCCCGGTTCTGTCTGGACGTCTGCTGCAGACCCTGATAATCATTCTTCAGTTTCTGCACCGCCTGTCCCGCGTCTTCCACCGTCTTCTGCAGTGTGCCGAGCAGACTGCGTTGCTGGGCCTGGGTGATGTTGAGTGCACTGACAGTAACCTGGGTCTGGCTCTGTTCTTTAGCCTGGCCCTGTATCTCTGACTGAAGCCGTGCTGTGTCCGTCTGGAGGTTGTCAATCACACCACTGTAAGTGAGCAGGGTCTGGTTGAGGCCACGCAGTGAGGCCGCATTTCCTTCCAGAAAGCTCTGCAGGGACCCGTGGCCGTTTTGCACGTCATCGCCTGTGATCCGGAGCTCATCCAGGACGTCTCGGTTTCTGGTTGCCCTCAGCGCAATGTCATTCAGTTTGTTCTGTAAGAACTCCAGGTCTGACTTGAAAGTCTTGATTTCACTGGTTGCATTAACGGACTTCTCTCCTGCCTGATCATCTGAAAAGGTTACGACCAAAACAATGACAAAAGAAAATAAAAAAATAAACATTCCAGTCTATTGCATTCAAAATAGGGCTGGGCGATAGAACAATATTAATTCCAATTTTGTATTGGCTTTCTTACCCAAGCCCTAATTCAAACTGTGGTTTTTCTTACCAAATTTCTTCAAGTCTGTCTCCACAGCATTGATCTTGCCTCCATAATTCTGCATACCCTCGGTCACATTGTCCATTCTCTGGACCACTGACGATGAAAGAGGAAAGAGAGTGTAAATACAAATGAACATAGTGTATACAGACAAGGGGTTAAACTAAACACAATATTATCATGACAGTCTATCCCAGTATCAAACTGGAAGGTAGCATCATAACACGCTCCAGCTATTTGTCTAGAATAAATTTCAAGTGTTTTAGACTGCGCAATAACAACTGTCCTGTTAGATCAGACTAACTTTGTTTCACTTGCCATTTTTGCACATATGTATTACATACATACATATATATTACTAAAGAAAGATGTTTATGTCTTTTAGTCAGTACATCTACAAAGCATTGCATATTTTGCTACTGTATAAAATCTGAATTCATCTCACAGAGAGATCTCACTGAACCTATAAATGATATAGTTCTGACCAGCAGGGAGTGCTGTTGTATTTATTCCTCTCAAAGGATCTCCGCACACAGGCTGTTGAACAAGGTGAAGAGTTTCCTACGACTTCAGTAGCCAGGCAACTGCGCATCTGTTGATCGATGCAAACCTCATTTTTCCGAGGACATTCACAAATTCCACTTCGGGATTAATAATGTTAAACACATGATGAATACCACAATAACACGCTGCGACTCGGGATCCACTTTCTCTTCCACCCCCCCTCACATCTGCAACAAGAATCCCTCTCCTCTCCACCACCATTTGTTTTTCTGTCGGTGTGAGAGCGTTTAAAAAAAAAAAAAAAAAAACTGCGCTGGAAGACGTTCCGATCCTTCACTGTTATCATTCCAGGAGTGACAAAAACAGGCTCGGGACAAACAAAACCAGTAGTTTTCAAAGAGCTGTTGGTTAACTGGTTTGGAGCTTGAGAATGCAGCTCGAGTCTTCTCTCTGTCTCTTTCACTTTCTTAATCTTCAAGAGCACAGAAAACATGAATACTTCTTACTTAACATTCATTTATTCCCTTCAAATTGATGATGATGAAAAACAGAATTTGACTCGGCAGAGCTCATATCTCGACTGTTTCAATCAAAATAGTAAGTTATATTAACACCCATGGCCACTTATATTTAAAGTTTTAAGTTGGTCCAACAATTTTCAACATCTTTTTTTCAGTGTATTTGTTACTGAATCGGATCTGCACCAGAATGTAAAGAGTTCTGCTACAGGTCATGCTCCACCCCTCCAAATATTTTCATGAAAATCACTTTGATGGACTTATCCTGCGAACTAACAAACAAATGCAGACGAAAACAACAAATCCTCGTTGGCAGAGGTAATGATGTTATTTATACCAGAAATACCTCCCACACTCTTGATGACTGAAATTCTTTCCTATTCCCCTCTGATAATCTTTACATTCCCCCACAGCCCGGAACTGGAGGAGCATTATGAGTTGTATAAAGCTGCTAATTTGATCAAGGCTTATTGGCTGCTTATTGTGACCCAAGTTATGAGCCATAATCCAGCCATTACCCAACATGATGTCTGGTAGATTTATCCTGATCCACTCTGCAAGAGCAGACGCTTGGTGACACTGTTTGTAACACAAACTTTTAATTAAAAGGGTCATTTGTAGGGTTTAAGAAATAAGAAACATAAAAATGAAACAGTGCAGCAGGCTATGAAGGATGGAGAAGTGAAGCATACCAGCTAGAAGCAGCAAACACTGGTTTCTTGCAAACCTCAAACTATTTTGGACACATGCAGCCATTTTTGTGTTAACCTGTGGTTCATGAGACAACAAATTGCTACCAAACAATAAAATCTGCTCTAGAGGAGTCGCTGCGTGGTCATCTGGCAGACATTAGAGCCAAACCATGCTTTAAACTAACCACAGACTCAGAACTAGAAACCCCAAACAGTCCTCACTCCCAAGGTCAGATTCAGATTTCAATCCAATAGTCATTCCCTATTGGGCGGATTGTGCTTATAGTGAATTAGAGTACATGGTTCACCAGGCTGGTTCACCTGCAGAGCAAGGAGGACTTCAATGTTTGTCTTTACAATATTTTTACAATAAGTTTTCTGGGGATGATTTATTCCTTAAATATGTAGACTGGACAAAACACAAAGAACATTCCATATTGGTGATCCCTGAAATAAACCAAGTTCCTTTCTGTTTCTATTTAACATCACTGCCTTGGTTCAAACAGGGAGAAACAGAGTCAGGACACTTCTGCGCAACAAATGTGTTTCCCATCTATGGCGATCTATACTTTTGTGTTTTTAACCATTTACATCTTCAGTAACATGCTGTATATAACAAAGGTCTTATCATACTTATCTACATAATAGTCATTCTGCATTGAACCTATTTGTAAATCTACAGTCACTTACATTCCAGTAGGATGAAAATATCCTAACCTATATAAAATGCACTAAAGAGACGATAGAGAAACATGAGAATACTACAGTATGAATGTCTTGTGCTGTACGAGAGGGACTTTAGAGCAACACTGTGTAACTCTCACTGAGCAACGGTGCCCCCTGCAGCAATCATGTGGTGATTAAATCCTATCAAACTGTCAATATATTACCCATGATCCCCATGTTCCTGAACCAGAGCAGCTGCCTATGTAACAAATACACTAAACTCTGTTTAGAATTCCTCACATTTGGATAGTTTCATGGCTGAGTCTCTGGAAAAAAATGTTTGCATTAACTGGAGCATTGACTTACCTTTGTATCCGAGGACCGCCACAGCGATGGTGAGCAGTGCACAGAGCACGTAGAGAAGTGCAATGGCCGCCCTCAGAGCCCAGTCATTTTTACACTTGGTGCACTCTGTCCCCTCCTGAATTCCTACAACACACAACAGGATCTGCGTCACATGGGATTGTTCTGTTCACTCGTATGTTCCCATTGCTTCTGGTTAATCAAATATTTTGCAAAAGCAGCAGCGGCGAGTTCGTATAAGTGAGCCAAAGTTTTTCCATTCAAAAATGAAATCACATGGGACAGCTTCTCTGATTCCATACCTAAGTTTAGTGCTGTAGTACTGACATAGGACACTCTGTGCTTTTTCTCCAGCCAATTGTCTATTCAAAACATTTGTCCTCACGAAGAGGCAAGAAGACTCACGATGAAACACACATGTGTTGACCATATGATAGAGGAACCAAAACACAACAACGACTTTCCCCTTCTGTCATTCCTCACTGCAATCCGACCTAAAGCCACGGTGCATTGAAATGCTTCACGTCACAGATCGAGCATGTGGCACAATCCTAAACATTAGACTACAGGCAGGATGTTTACTGGACTTCATTACAACTGACCAAGCAGCCGCTGGTGAGCAGAACAAGAGGGCAACTGGTGTTCACAACAGCTAATAAAGATCCTCATGTCGAAACTTTAAATCACATAACATAGGAAGAGAAAATGTGGAGTATAACCTTTAATACTTTACCAGACAGGAATGTTATTAAATAAATTGTTATGGCACGGAAACTATGGTATTAAGACTTGGGTATCATTTCCCTTTCAAAGGGATTGCTGGGATTTTTAAGTTGGAATTGGTCCAATGAGGCCAGAAACACAAGCATTCAGGTAATAACACAGACAATAAACCAGCCAGCAGTTTCCACGGATTATGTAGAATTAAAAACACCAGTGCAGTGTTGGCTCTAAGCCTGCCTGTTTGGAATGAGCTGTTCACTAATAATATTGGCTGTTTTCTTGAAATAATAGAAAATACATGTTTAGGTCTGTATATATTGAGGTCTGTATGTTCTTTTATTTATTCATATTTCAGATTGTGGTTAGACTGTTAAATGTTAAGCCTCAATAATATTTCTTTGTCATAAGGGTTTGATAACCACATCTTCATCATTGAAACATTAGGGAATCATTACCCGAAATCTTTTTTAAAAGGCCAATATGAAGTTATTGGAATCGGTCTTGTTATGAGTTTGCTTTTGAGTATGTTATATAAACTTAATGCTGAACCACTCTGCCAACGTCCATTTCAAAAGACATCAAAGGCAGGTGAGGAAGTACATGAAAACATGCTCATAACTATTATGGGTTCTAGGTCTGTTGTTTCCACTGAGGGACGTTATATAGTCCCAGCTGGACTGACATCTTCATGTGACTTCCTCCTCAAACAGCGTCAGGGGCCTCGCTCCGTCCCTCTGAGTCATGTCAAACACGATGAGACTCGATCTGTAGCCAAAGGAGTTCACCATCCTTCCCAGTAAGGGGTGGGCCGGGACCACCAGAACGGGACGGGACAGTTGGCCTCTCTGCTTTGGACCCACACATCTGTGCAAACATCACATCTGACCACGTCAAAGAGGCCCGGGCAGTGGACACGGACATGGATATCCAGGCCAATGTTGTCCTTATGTGTACTGAGAGCCAGTGAGAGCTCCCCCCCCCCCCAACCCCATGGTCCTGACCACAAGCTGTTTTAAGGACAACATCACACCATGTAAACAATCAGCCGGGCGTCTACAGGTTCTGGGTCAAGAGCAGGGCAGCGGTGGTATTTCTGTGTTCACTGGAGTTTGACCTGGCGGTATCGTGGTTGCGCTCCTCATGCTTTCAGGGTCACTGCGTTTCAAATACTTGCTAACAGTCAAAAGCTTTTTCTTTAAGGATCCGTTCTAATCACGACGTTGTGTACGAACCTCCTGCTGCTGACGTACAAGAACAAGTTCCTGTCGGCACGTTGCTCCCACACACTTTGTTTCCAAGTCTGTGCCACACAGTGTGTCATAAAAGCAGAGCATGAAAAGTAAAAGCGTGGCTGCAGAACTATTTCTCTCGTCAATTGGATTTTGAACACTGTGGTGATGACTCAGCTCTTTTTCTGATTTGACAAGTTTGCTGATTAAATCCAGGGTTGCCGAGTCAGAGGGTTGTACTGCTGTGATATTATTGGGTACTAAGGTCGAAAAGATATTCAGACCGGGCAAATATATCTAGTTTTGGTACTAGGGTTATTAATTATACTACCACAATACTATTATAATGTTCTGACCCTGTTCAGACCTGGTATTATCATCCATCCTTCAGGTGCAGGTCTGAATAAACCCAAGTGGATCCTCAATGTTTCCTGAGATGTGATCATTCAGACCATGTTTGGAGAGGGTCGGGGACGTATGTGGCCACATTCTTTTCGCTGTGTGAACACAAATGCATCCTGCTCTGCCCCATTAAGGACCGCCTACTAATCTGACGTCTTCTCTCTCCCTCCTTCTCACTCGCTCAGGCCGACACACACCAGCACACACAAACACAGTGACGTCGCACTCATATATGCTCAGAATTGGTAAAAACAACATTGTTTGGCCTTCGTTAGCAGAAATGACGAGCTTGTGTATTTGCATATAGACCAAGGACATGAAATCCAAGCCCAAGTGGTCACAGGAGACACATTCAGGACTCATTTTAATACCAGGTGTGAACAGACTTGAGATGGGATCTCTCAGGACGGGTTTTAATATACCCGGGCTGAACAGGGCCTCTCTCAGCTGTATCACACTCTGTCAAACTTGGCAGTAAATGGTAGAAATAGCCACAGTATGTTGAATTATTTATAGATCATTTAAGTCACACCCGAAAGTCTAAAGCGTGCAATAATTCATGTGGTTATGTTAGTAATTAACACTCAAAAGCTTAATACAATGATGAGTGTTAAATGAGATTTAGAAGTTGACCGCGACTGTCATGTTCTTAAAGCGATAATACTTCCACCGAGCAGAGACGGAAATTCATACTGGGCAGAGCAGCCAGTAGCTGGGTCAAGGGTGACAACATTTCCCCCCCTCTTGACAGAGGAGGGGTTTCTGCCAGTTCAGTCAGGGATGAGGCAGACAGGTCTGATGAAGAGAAAACACTTCCAACGTCTTACACAGAATGAGAGAAATACACTGAGACCCTATGATCTGCTTTGTCATGTCTGAGAGTGACAAAGTTCAGCCCACCATCCAAACACATTTCAACACAAACAATCAGATATGTGCAACCTTTTAAAAATGGCAACCCTAACCCTAACCAAGGAATATAAAAATGAAATGATCAATTTCAGCACTGAAATTACCAGGTGCAGAACACGGGAGGACTGAGGCTGCTGAACAGGGTCCAGGGCGGCCCAATCAACAGGCTGGAATCCTGCCACGTAATCCCTGAGAGGTACATACATGTCAGAAGAGCCCAAACAGAGCAGAGGTAGAGTGGAGGGTTCTGTGTCTTACATTTATTACAGTCCAGTGACAACCACGTACCTCCTGTTGCTTTTATATAGTAAATACCTTAAATATCCAGGATTGTGGTGCTGCCATTTTGAGATTTTGAGCCAGTGCAGGCGCCGTAGTGACTGTGCAGTGGAGCCACTCAAGTCTCAAGATTCAATCATGAGGTTTCAGCTGGTTTTCATTTCATCAAATAACCAATTCAAACCAAATTTAGTGGAATAATGAACTCACTTCTGTGTCTTGGCCATGTACCATCCACTAAAATGGAGGAGGCAGGGTTTATAACCTATACTGCAGCCAGCCACCAGGGGGCAATCTAGATGATTTGGCTTTTCAAAATAAACAATTCGCTGAAACACTACCCTGGCCAAAGACTGTATATCAATATGGACAACATGATGGCCCCCCCCAAAAAAAGTGAAGCCAAAATGTATTGATCACCACCTGGTGGCTGGCTGCAGTATAGGAAATACAACCTGCCTGCTTCATGTAAGTTGATGGGACATGTACCTAAATAAAAAGTGAACGTACACCTAAAGAGAATTGTTGTCCGGTGTTCTTATCACACAGATGAATGTAGTTCAGGGTGACATTTCCTGATTGGCAGCTAAGAATGAGTTGCTATTAATCGAGATCCCATGATCGCTACTAAAGAGACTCAGGCCCCAAATGCGGTAGACAGCAGCGCTCATATCCAGTTTATTTTGGCTTCTGAATAGGGGGAGGAAGTGGAGACATGTTGTCCATCTTTCTAAACAGTCTGATTTTGTAGACTGAACCTTTGGACAGAAAACTGTCAGCAGCTTAATGATATCTCTGCATATCTCTGCAAGTCAGATGCTTCACAGTAGAAGCTGCAAAGTGATCTGTGTTGTTACTCAGGAGAGGTTGTAGTGAGTTGTGGTCACAAGAGGTGGGGAAGGAAAGAGAAACAGGACGGAGACAGAGAGGAGGATGGGGGCCGTCCAGTGTGGTGTCGGCAAAACAGCTGTATTTCATTTGGACTCCGAGTCAGTCAAAGAAAAAAAAAAGAAAAATCTCAACACTTATTCCCTTATTCCATGTACCTGCCATTAGACCGGCCTGCATGCCCCGTCTCCCTCCTGGCTGGCAGTGGAACTTTCCATGGCAACACAAAGAAAGCCTGTACAGACTCAAGCCTTTTTGTGTGAAGAGCCTTTGTGCAGAGTGTTAATACTATGTTATATACAGTAACTGGGTGGCTACCGCAGAAATCCGTTCACTTCCTAACCTTCCATTTTGTGGAACGTATGAAAGAATAAACCAAATATGATCAGAAGCCAGAAACCAGTAGTCACAGTCAGGCTATGGCTGTCCTCTTCCACCTGGATGGAGCCGTACATTACAACTCTTCCACATGATGAATTTTTGTGTCACATTTCTAATGGGAACACACAACATTATCTGGCATATGTCTACAAACTGTCAAGACTACAATTACATCTGGTTGTGGTTCAAGTTACAGAATTTTCTGTAATTAGCATGAAATACTGAAACGGATAAACTTGAGAATTGCTGCAACAAACCAAAACCACACATACAAGTAGAACACAGTAATCACAATCAAACTTCCATCCAGTATGTATATACACACAGATGTCTCTTTCACATTCCCTGTTGACCCCCACTTTAGAATGGACAATCACTTCTCATTGTTAAGCAGAAAGTTTGTATTTCCATCCAGCGTTCGGTGTTGTCAGCAGATGTGTTTGTGTTCCTCACTTTTGGGTAAATAATGTGATTTTTTAGTCCATTGCGATCCACTCTAACCTCTGACTTCATTCTTCAGAGGGTGTTGAACCCTGGGCTATAAGAAGTTGCCCCTGGGGGTCGTGGTGACCCCCTCTGGCCCTCATAGCCACCCCAGTAATAACAGTCACCGACTGGAATGTTAACAAGTAAACACTCTCCAACAGGGGAAGTTACTACTGAGACAAATTACTCAGACATTAGCTTCCTTGAATTGCTGAGCTTGCCTTGCATGCCTGGCCTGTGATTCTTTTTTTCTCTCCGCTTGCTGTTAACAGGTTTATGACACTTTTAAACGGGCTCGGTCCTCTGCAGCATCTGGACCTTGTTACAGCGGAGCCAAATCAAAAGGAGGCATGCAATCATTTGATGCATCAGCCCTTCATGCCAAGTATCCTGAGAAAAAAGGGGCAAAGTTGGCAGTGAGCTATTTGGAGTGTTTTTATAAGAAACCTTCTCAGCTGGTACTCACTTCCTTCAGGTTAGTTTACAGCCACGGGTCTGTAAATGAGGTTGTTTTGAGAAAATGAAAATGTGGACGGCCCTCTTCATACACACATACACACAGGCAAACACGCACATGCTGCCTAAAGCTGATGCAGCTGAAAAAGTTCCCTTTGAAGGACCTTGGCTAAAGATCTCCTCACACGTCCGACCTTGAGACTCAGGCATCAGGTCATTGATTGGACGGATTTGACACATCTCACCTTCACTGTAGCATCAACTAATCCAATCTATATATATATATTTTCAATGAAGGTAATTTTCAGTTTTGATGGGGTGGAGTAAATAACTAGAATGACAGTCAGTAGAGCGCATACCTCTTCAGAGTCCCCTTAATTCCCTGAGAAAACAGTGAAATGGTGAAGAATGGCCTATCTTGCAATGTGAAAGACAGTGAATGCAAAATTCCTGGATCCCCCTGACTCACAGAACCATGTGTTCCTTTTGTATTTTTGCTATAATTTGCTCCTAAATATCTCTAAACGTCTCTGGAAGGTTTATATAACTGCAAGTCTGTTGAGCACTCTCGCACGCTTATGGAGAATTCCAAGTTCCATGGAGGATGTGCCACATCAAGAGAGAAACACTTGGAAACAATATCCACTGACAGATCCGTGCAAACAGAGAAGAATGGCATCCTACAGCTAAACAGAGCACACTGCTGTGGGAAAACTTTACGGGGCATTTCTCGTTAGCCGAGCAGCCTGCTTTTTCTTTTACCCCAAAGTGCTAAAAGGCACAAACGGAGTCTAATTGGTAGCGAAAACAGTCAGATGGTCTATTAAAAGAAGCCGTGAACATGGACTTGATTAGAGCTGGATTTGTCGCGCCATCTGCGTTTGGTTAGAGGAAGACAGACATGACATATAGGTCATATAACGTAATCTCAAGAGACAGGCTTTCAAGCACGCAAGTGCTCCTCATAAACGGAGCAGGGCCACTGTATTTGGGGATATTTTGTGAGGCAGGATTAGATATCAAGAAAAGTATTTGTGTTGCAGTCAGCAGTTTCCGTTAAAGACTGAAATTCGGCCTCAGTGTGTGCGTCTGTACTTTGGCAGAGCTCCGTGTCGTAAGGAGATAAAGAGTTGGAGTCACATCTGCTGGCACAATCAGGATCAGGGGGAGAAACGCAAACTACTGATGGAATCAAACGTGTGAAGTACATCCAGCGTGAGCCGGAACGCAGAGCCGGTGTTGACAGGGAGGATTTTCTATTTAACGCAATTGAGAGTTAATATTCCAAGTTAAAGCTGTGAAGTGTTACTCAACTAGCACCTGCATCTACACGATTGAAGAGGAATGTTCTTAAAGTGGGGCCATGCAAGTACACAGACGCACTCAGTGCTTGTTGACTAATGAAAAGTTGTATTCCACAACTACACTTCAAATATACTACAATATATGTCAAGCTAGTGCCCAAAAAAAACAACCACATGTTGATAAAGGAAAATATCACAACTCAACATTACTATACCAGGGCTCCACTAAAAAGGGTCTAGGCCTTCATCCATACGGCTACGTTTTCTTTTGACAATGGCATTTTGTGCGGCTGTCTATGTAACAATTCAAAACCTCTCCGCAGTCCCGGAGTTTCAAACTAAAAGGCGGCGGAAAGCTTTCCAAACTTTTCAGCTTTATCGTTTTTTCGACTCCAGGCGTATCCGTAACAGAGTTGATGCGTTTTTCGAATGATATACAGAACATCCTGACAATGAATTATAACACAAATTTATGGAAAGAAAGACAATGGGGAATTCATACGAAAAATAAGTTCCAAGCAGCTCACAATCTAGTTCACTAATAATGAATCATATATAACAGAAAATCATGTGCACCAAGAACAAATATCTCAGACTAAGGAGCCTTATGCTTATTTGCGATAAGAACGTTCTGTTGAAAAACACTTTTCTCGATTACCACAATTTAAATGCACAAGTGCAGCAAAATATGGAAGCCATAAACTAACTTTGATGGCGTGAGTGGAGAAGAAGAGACCCCCTTGGCTCCTCCTGCTCATGTTGCAGCGTCGGCATGTTGGAATGAGGTCATTTCACGTAAAACAGGACCATGTGAACCTCACAGAGGGTGAAGGGGGGGTTGGTCGGTGCTACTCGCTCTCTTTCTGTCAGTCACACCACAGAAACATTAGCTTTGTCTGTCGAAGTGTCAGATGCACAGAAATGCAGCAAACTAACGTCTCAGTCACAACAAATGCTGAATATAGCAGAGACGTAAAGTTGGCCAACATGTGAGACATGGTTGTAAAATAATGGGACACTGGACAGGCTGCAGCCACAGGGTTTAGCAAAGTGTGCATGAGCCTCTAGTGGAACAAGGACTTACAGGATGTTGTATTTTTGGACTGAAACCTCCACGAGTAATCCTCTGACATCATTATTTCTCCAGATGCCATTTTTATCCAACTAATTTTACTATTACCAGGTAAAAAACCTGCAACACCAAATCAATCATGACGAGGCCAAAACCGCTGCCCGGGTGCCGAGAGCAACCCTGGAGTTAACTTTGCAGAGCATCTGTATCTGTGGTCACGCCTGCCGGGTGGCCCGTCGTGGAAGCACTTAGGAAACCGAATCAACAACAATCATCACCGAGCCCTAATTTCCATCAGCCTGTGTCTGTGCGTGCGCTCCATCCCGTCACCACACAGCACTTCCAAGCTCCATCGCCCAGGAGAGCCAATAAAACCACACACTGCGGATCCAACTAGTCTGGTTTCCCTCACGGTGAAAGATTCTGACCAAAGAGATGATGCTGCCTCACTGTGGTCCATGTTGAAACAGGCAGACGCATCATGATGTGTGTCGTTGAACTTCTTATAAGTTAATGCCAAATTCAAATTGATCGCCGCAAAAACAATAGTGGCCCTCAGTAGAGCACAAACCTCTGCCAAGGCCCCATAGTTCAGTTCAATTCAATCACACCGCACCATATTGGACACACTTAAACATGCCAGTCCTAAATGTGCCAGATTTTTCTCATCGAAAGCCAAGAATTATTCCCCGGGAAAACGATTACAATGTGAAAATACCACACAATATTTAAAGAAAGTGATAAAAATATAAAATATATACTAAAACGTATATCCATATCAAAATAATCCTACAAACTAACAAACAAAAGCCAGATGGGAACATGACTTCCCTGGAAAATGACAAAATATAGTAATTTCCTTTATTTGAAAGACAAGATGTTCATGTATTTGCAAAGAGAACAGTTTAGTACTTCAGGCAGAAGAAAGGAAATCCCATTCAACTCCACAGGACTGGAGCGGTATCAGAAATCTAAGAAATGCACTTCACTAAATCTGTCCAAGTTCTACTAAACTGTTCGTGATATTCCAAGAGGTGAGAGAAAGAATGTGGCTGAACTACTGAACTAAACTATTAAACTCTGCAGTTAATCTCGTGGACATAAAAGTTAATAAAACTATGTTTCTGTAGTTTACTTCTGCAGCAGATGAACAGATGTGAACACACAAACACGAGTGTGACTGCTGGTTGAAAACGAGCTGAGTCAATGGAAAATCTCTGCACGGTTGATTTCTTTGTGCAACTCGCAGACGTTTTTTCTGTATCTACCAAATATAAAATCACCGGAGCTTAAACAAGAAAAACACTGTGGGGTGTTCTGGTTCGGGGCCAACAAAATCACAGCCGGAGCAACCAACACAACCGCAGCCAGGTCTGCAGGCCGGAGAGTGAGACGTACCGCGACTCGCAAGCAGAACAAAGAAAAACACACGTTTCATTCTCGCTGTCTGTTGCTTTTCATCGAGAGGAAGCAGCAGGGTTGATCTTGGCCGCGTCAGGAGCCAGAAGACTCACATCAAGTGAAATACTGCTGCAGGGCCCCGAGCAGAACCTCCTCCCCAAGCCTGTCGGACAGATAATGGAAGTGAGACGCTTCCAATAATGAGTGTGTTGTTTTTGTGACTGAGCCAAAACCTGCTGTGATTGGAGAGCTCAGCAAACATCAATTATGTGAGAGAGAACAGCCAATCAGACGACAGCAGGTTGCAGGCAGGTCGTTACCGTTGACCAGTGTTTCCCTCTGGCACACGAAGCAGGTCTGATGAGACGGTTAAGCTGAGTTTCATCAAAACAACTACGGCTAAATATAAAAAGTGACTGACAGAAGCTCCTCTGCAACTCTACAGCTGAGTTGCTGTTAGAGTTAAATATCTTTCTCATTGACATTAGCTGTGGGAATTCAGGGTCTTTATCCTTCAGGGGCTGCATTTGAAGACTGTCCCAATTCATGGCTGCTTCATGCCTGACCAACAAAGGATTCAACAGCTAGATCGTTCTTGGGTCAACCTTTCCCAAGATTCATTGCAATAAACAGGTGCAGCCACTAGAAGTAGCTAATTGTGTTGTAGTACACATGGGACAAGCACGTGATGCATATGGGACGTCCTCCATAGACCAGACCGTTGTGTACACATTGTAAATCTGTGCATTAAACTAATGGTTAGAGTAGAAGAAGTCTAAGATGAATTGTTAGCTCCAGTCTACTGTATGAGAGATACACTGTGTGCACCCCCCCCCCCACCTGCAACCACTGTTCCCACAAACTGGAATAGATTTTCTTCTATGACGCAAAACACTCAGCGACTCAGAAGTCACTTGGTTGCCAGAAATGGGGAAGTCAAGAAATGTTCCAACTGTGCAGACGTCCCCGACACGCTGGACCAACTACTTCACGACAACCAGGCACGCTCGTCTCAATCCCCCGGGAAGCTGAAGCACAAACTTGTTCTGAGGAGCTTGGACTTGAATGTGAAATTCAATGCATGGAAACACATTGTCTGCTCATTGTGGAAATGAGCTACCAGTGTAGCTGCCAGTATAGAAGCAGTGTGGGGAAATCGGACACACTGTGCTTACATAAGGGGCACGAGCTTCCTGCGCTGGTACTTTGGCAGTAGGTATAAAATACTCCTGACAGAAATGTCCAGTACGATTAGAAGTTGTAGGAATACAGGAAACATCTATTCTGCTGTTTCTGCACAACTGTCACTAAACTGCTCTCAGACCTGTACCAAACTCCAGCTGTTTTCCTGAAATCCTACAGTGGGGCTGTGTGTGAGAACGTGAAACTCCGGATAATGTCCGAGTGAGCACAGTGAGAATACAGCAGGATCTTACCCGGAGGATTCACCACAGTTGGTGATGCTTCTAAAACAAAAACAAAACTTAAAAGGGAAAAGAGAGCAAAGTGCTGACACTGGTGGCAGGACCTGAGCTCTGCAGCAGAATTTCTTCCCGGCAAAGCTCTACCCAGGGGCCCCCCCTCACCTGAACGCTCCCGACATTATCCTGTTGTTGAAAATGAATCTGACGCGGACAATCTCCTGTTGCATTCCTGGAAACTCCAGTAAACGTCCAAACCCAATTGTGCGGACACTCTCCAGAGTTAATATCTGAAAAAAGCTAAAGTCATCCCGCTCGGAAATACTCCCCCCCCCCCCCCCCCCCCACCGAGTCGTTATTTTCTCTTATGATATTTTATCGTAAGCGAGTCTCATGTTCAGCAGATGTGAACACATTCCTCTGCTGACGGGTCAGATGAACTGCACCACACCTCATTTCTTATCACCCTCTGCCACTGAGTTATTATCAGTTGCATGAAGACTCAAACAAAGGGCTGCTCTTGGGTGCAGGGGTCAGTTCACCCGACTTACAGCTGACCTCTGCCTGCCTGTCCCGGCACTAACAGTGATTTGTGCCTCGTCTGGGACGCATTCCTTCCTATCTGTAATTGGACGATCCCGGACTGACCCTCTGTCCTCCTGGCCACTCACAGTCCTTTAAAACTTGGCAGATCTGGAGTAAGATCAACAACAAGTCCGATCAGCAGCGCTCTGTGTTGTTTTATCCGTCTCCGCTGTCGTTGCCACATAAGCTTTAATGTTTTCTGCCAATCTCTCCCCCCCGAAATTGCTCCGTCCTTTATTGAAAACACGAGCGAGTAATCTTTTATTAGGACAACAGAACACGCACTGCTTGCATGCAGGCCCTGGAGGGGGCTGTGATCAACAGGCAGGCACTTTGAAAACATTCTTTTCTGGTAATAAAGTCCCTGTAAATTAGAACCACTTGCTGTTTTGCTCCCAAAATAAGTCGGTCGAGGAATGCGACTCATCGTCTGAAAATGACACTGGAAATTAAATGAAAGACAAATGTTTCTCCCGTGAATCAGACAAGAAGTTGTAAACAAAAAGTGAACACAGAGGAAGAGTAGAATAGAGAAAAAATAATATTTAATGGTCTCCACATGAAGCTGGACTTTTCTCTTTTCCCCATCCCCCTCTTCCCTCACTGGCTCCTTGCTGACACAGCACAGTGCAGTCTTGAAGGCCCACAATGCCTGCTCCTGCTCCCTCTCCCGCTCCCTCTCCCTCTCCCTCTCCCTCTCCCTCTCTACAGACTCGGGTAAACTTCCAGTATGGACTCAGGAAGCAGCGCAGCAACTTCTCAGGTTTGGACTCTCTGTGGGAAAACAGAGCTCTTGTGGAAAGCAGATGTCAAAATGAGTCAAGGACCTAATGTCTCTGCACAACGTGGACATGGGAGAAGCAGCATATTTCTTTACCGAGCATGTGTAGCGGAGACGTTAAAGGTTTGTAAAACACACTTGTTTCTCCATGAAATAAGAATCAAGGCCCAAAAGTGCCCTCGAATTCGATCACCAAATTAAAAGCACTTATAGAAATCAGTCCCCTGTTAAGTTTCTTATGTTTTAACATGTTTTAAAGCAAGAGTTTGTGATTTTATCAAGTTCTTATCAAGCTGTTATTTCAATCTGGATATAAATTAAATTACAGAAAGCTTGTTGAATCCATACCCTGATTAAGGTGTACAGATGTGTAAGACGGTTGTGATGACACACAATGTGGACGCACACATCCTGATTTATGGCTGCTTAGAGCTGAAGTGACACACACACTTTCACACACCTCTTAAACCACAGGGACTGGGACGAGGCTGAGACCATTTCAACCCAGAGAGTTGAAACTGGATCTCTGCTCTGGGACAGAAGCAGGAGAGAAACTGATTCATCACACTGGGGTAATGACAGAGAGAAATGTAAGCAGCAATAAACGTCCCAGAAACAAGGGCACCCTGCATCATGCAGAAAGGATCAAAAATGTCACTTCTTAACACAAATAAAGGCGTTTGCATTAAGAAGTGGCACTTGTTGCTTAATGGGACAAACACAGAGTTAAAGAGAAGTTTCAGAAGTTACAGAACGTCTTATTCAACCTTTAGTGGATTTAAAGTTTGTTGCTGTGCTGATCTCTACCATCCTGTCAGTCCACGTAATCATCCATCATCCTCCCACAGTTTGTTTTTACATGTTTGTAGAAGACGGCCAGGTCGGAGACAGTCTGCAGAGGCTCTCACTCCCACATTTACTTTCACACATACACCTCCTGCAGAGAAACTGGGTCTGACCTCTGCAGCTTTAGAGTAGTAGTAGTAAATTCATGATTTTCCCAGTTTTCAACAACCACTCTGACTTAATACTGCAGGTTCTAGGCTCACCTCCAAAGACAAAGAACCAAATCGACCATCACATCCTGTGTGGAGGTTGCGTGTTCTTGCTGTGTTTTTGTGGGTTCAGTTCTTCAGTTCAGATGAAGCAGAATGTGACTGTTTGTTTGAATTACTATCGATGATAAATCTTCACAGTCTTTTGAGACCAAATTCAACCACTCAGGCGAAAACTGAGTCTGAGGTGTTTGATTGTAGGTTTTGTATATTTTGCAGTTTGCTTGGTGGAAATGACTCTGGCCGGAGTCAGGAGAACCACTTTGACTCCTGGAATGTGCTAATGTTTCAGTTCTGAATGTGCTGAGTAGTTTTATATATATATATATATATATATATATATATAATAGTATCATTTTGGGAACATGTCTGGAAATTCTGGGCGCTGTGGTTCTCGCCATTTCTGGAAACCCGATACATTCAGGATATAAGAAGAAAAGGAAATGAGCACGAGCCGTTATGGGACTAATTATTTTGGTTTCAGATGAAGTTATCTTGTGTAGGTTTGTGTCGAGTGAAACTGAAGAACTCTGAGATAAGGTTGTAAACTCAGCGCGACTGGTCAGGAACACCCAGGATGCTGTGGTTTCCCTCTCTCCTGTACCCCACTGCTGTTATAACAGAGAAATCAAAATAAAGGCAGCAGCCAAAAATAAGTTTGATTCTGAGAAATGAGGCGTGGTGTTCTTTCAAGCGAATGGAATTATTGTGGTTGTACTGTATTTAAAGAAAATATCCTATATGCAGTTATATGGAAAGTTGATATTCTCCGTGTCATGAGGGATGACTGCAGCTGCGGGAAATCAAGAAGTCGCCTGATACTTACCAAACCTCTTATAGCCGAAGGAATGCACCTCCTCTTCATCAGCAAAGTCGTCTGGAGGGGAAGCACAGAAATGAAAGGATCACTTAAAGATAGGAGCAAAAGAAATTAGTCACGCAGATAAAGATAACGTGAGACTGGGATAACAAGGCATGTTATTCCAAGTGTCTGTTAAAATATATATTTAAACACTTTGAGACCAAGTAGCTGGTGCTATAACACCACTTAATCACCATAATGCATTTACATGTAAGTGTTTACATTTGACACAGGCAAAACATACATTGTCTGATATCGTATATCGTGTTTGTTACTGTACAGTAACTGAAAAAAGATCATGCCAGCCAACATGATTGATTATTATTGATACAAAAACATATGGATGATTGTCAAGATCTGCACAAAATGTCAGCATTCTACACACGTCTGTTTTTCATAAAGATTTCAGCTTTATTTCTCAGGAAGTTCACAAAATGTCAAATAATGTCTTCCATCAAGTTTCATGGGATTCCATCCAGTGGTTTTTGAGTAATCCTGCCAGCAGACAACCGAACAAAGAGGAAAACACAACCTCCTCGGTGGAGCTAAAAAACCTGAAGTCAAGGTCAATTTACGAGTTTTCTTCATGAGATGTTTGAGTCTTCATCTAAATCAGGGTTTGCTCATTTTTCTGCACACTCAGCAGATCTTATTCAATGATGAAGACTGTGACAGGCTGTTGAAAGCTCCAGTAAAAAGCTGGTAACGTGGAAATTAACTACAAAATAACTAAAAAAGTGAATCTTCTGTTTCTAAAGGTTCAAGAACAAAGTAATCTTTTCTGTCATGGCCGTAACAACACATCACTTGTCTGATCCCTGTGTTACAGGCCCCTGAATCCATTCTCTGAGCCATAAACAATAAACTACACCCTGTCTCCCTCGGATTAGACTCAGCTCCTGAATCTCTATCTTTCACTTTGAGGGATTACTCCCAGATCTCGTGGCCTGACGTCCTCTGAGCTCTGTCTCCTTTCAAGCATCTGAATGTCGGGAAGGAGTTCAAAGCTTCTCTCTGCGTCATCAAAAAGTGAAAAATAAAAAGAATTCCCAAAGGTCAACAGAAAGAGAGGATGGGACATCGTGTCATTAGAGCTGTTTTGTGTATCTCTTCCTAATGTTGACTTAAAAGTGTAAAAAAAGAAAACAGTATAAAGTAATTGAGTCAACATCTAATAGAAGAGCAGATGAGTTCAGATCAAGATTTAAAGAGATTTAAATGAAATGGGAACCTCAGGAATTTGTTTTTCTCAACCCCCCCCCCCCCCAACAGGCTGTTTCCTGTTTTTGTTTACAAGCGTGATTGCGTTTCATTATAACAGTAATGTTACCTTATATGTGTGTTTGGCTTTGCATGAGCCATTCAGGGAAAATAGGTTCATCACATTTTACCCAAGGGGCTGAAAGACCAGTGAAGCTCAACCACTCAGGGTCATTTGGATGTTGGGAGGATTTCTGTTGTTTGAAACAGTGATCCGGTCAAAGAATGTTTTTGACTTCCTGATTAAAACCGGGCTCATGTTTAGACGCCTGCACTTAACTTGAATGACTTTATTTCATGAATTAGTTTGGCAGGATTTCCTACTGAAATGAAGTAATTGAACCCCCCGTTAAAGAACTGATTTATAAAGTAACAAGAGTTCTAAAGTCTGACACTTTAGCTCAGCTTTGACCTCAACATCCTGTGACCCTCGATTCACAAATCCTACAATATGTCCTCATTTGTATGAAAAGTATCACAGACATGTTTTTTATTATGAGTATTTGGTTGGGTTGTGAATGTCTGCAGCATGTTTTCTATTTTTTTGCATTTGTTATTATGATGTAGATGTTTAATATGTTTTTTCCAAGTTGCAGTGTGTTCGCTCGAGGGCCACTGATGCACCCTGGGAATAATTCCATGTCTATAGAGAAGGTGCTTTTTACCTCATCTCATGAATGGACGAGGAAGATCTGTCTGCTGATGAGGCTCAGGCTCAAGAACTTATAATTCTCCAAAACTCTCCAAAGAAAGAGTTGAAAAAGTCAACATTATCGAGATAAAGCTCTATAGCATCTATAGAATAAATAATTAATTCCTCTGCAAACCGCCAGTGACTGAAATGCAGATAAAGGTTGAATATCAAAGTGTCCAGTTGTTACAGTAGCTACAGGAAATGGCTCAGAGATTTAAAAGCAGTTGTTCATCATATCCATGCACACAGTGAGGACCGGTGTTATTCTAACACAAACCACAAGGTGGCAGAAGTCCTGTGGTGTTTTTTCTAGGTAACAACAGATTGATGAGTGTGTGTGTGAGAGTGTGTGTGTGTTTGTGTGTGTGTGTGTGTGTGTGTGTGTGTGTGTATCACAATGATGAATTACTGACGTCCTAAAACATCAGGTCACTGCATGAGAACCACATCTGGACAAAAGTAAACTGTATTTAAAAACGTGTGCTCAAAACCACTGACCAACTCTACTTGTGCACTTTTTGTTCTTTTGTGTTTTCCATGTGTTGAAAAGCAGCATGTCATTGGATTAAGAGTCTTACACCACAATAAATCTGCTCATGTGCAGCACAGACGTCTGGGTCGGTGTTTTCTTCACTGATTCTGGTAAAGAAACATTTAAATAAGAGAAGTTATGTATTAAAGCTCAACTTAGAAGAAGTATGTTAAGATACTCCTATATGTTATTATATAAGAGACTCAAACTAGTGTCCTGGTGAAGTTCTACTCAGGATTAGTCTGTGCACAGAGGAGGTAAACTTCTGATTTCCAACACTGAAGTCTGGGTCAGGTTCCTCCAGTGATTCTGGGTGAGAAATAAGTAAATAAAAGACGTTGTGTCTTAAAGGTCAATTTTAAGGAAGTCTGTGAAAACAATCTTCTATTTTATTAGATAAGAAACTTAAACTAGTGTCCTGGAGAAGTGTGTGTGTGTGTGTGTGTGTGTGTGTGTGTGTGTGTGTGTGTGTTTGTGTGTGTGTGTTTGTGTGTGTGTGCACAGAAGAGCTGAGCGTTTGATGTGCAGCAGCAGCCAGATGCACAACAATCCCGAACACAGTCCTGTAAGTGAAACCAGATGTGGTAGCCCACGCATTCCTCGCGTCTCAGGCAGCGAGCAGGAGTCCAGAGGTGAGCAACAAAGAGCCGGAGGAGAGGAGCTGCTCCTGCACGCCGTCATCAGCCAGCCTGCAGAGAACTCCACTATCTCAGAGAGGCTGAATGCACCTACCTTTCATTGTGCTTCACCAGACTGTACCGCTGACACACTGCTGCTCGGAGTCACAGCCACAGCATCGCAGAAGCATGAGCCCAAAGTCTAGAGAGGTGTCCAGGTGGAGTCAGAGTCTGAGGCTGCTGCAGCAGAGAGGAGAAGAAACTTGGTTCAGGCAGAAGTTAACGAAGAAGAAAACCACCCTGGGGATCCTGCTGCATGAGAGAGAGGAGAGGCGGAGGTGAGGATGTATCCAGGTCCAGCTCAGATCTGCAGCTGCAGCTTCAAACTCCACAAGAATCCAAACGTGAGAGGAAGTGGCGCTGCGCCCCGAGGGCTGCACCGAGGAACCACGTGTTCCACTCTGGGTCCACTGCACCCCTCTTTGTGTGTGCATGCGTGTGAGTGTGCGTATGCGTGTGTGTGTGTGTGTGTGTGTGTGTGCAGGTTTTACCCATGATGTTGGGACCTACATCTATTCAGTCACATTGTGGGGACATAATCACAGCATTTTAAGATGTTTTAGAAAAATAAAAGCATCTCATGTGTTGTGTTCTTATTCTGAAATATGCTGCTGTGTTTTCTTTCTCTATTACAGCTGCCAGGTGCTCAATGAGGGAACGACTGGGATAACTTTAATTTATTATTAGTAATAATAACAATATAAATGATGATGATGATGATAATGATAATGATAATGATAATAACAATAATAATCGTCTTTTTATATACAACTTTTGAAAAGATAGATTGATGAAAAAGTGATTTACTAGATGACTCGATAAAAGTAATTTTTCTTAAAACTGTACAAACAAGTTAAACAAATTTTAAAAGTATGATTTAAAAAAACTGATGAGGAAGAAAATAAAAGTAAATGCTTAATGATTTAATCTACATATTTAAAAAGTAGTGAAACGAAGTACAAATTTATAGAAAAAGAACAAACTCAAACTTGACAATTAAATGTCAAATGACCATTAATCTATAAAAGTCGAATAAAACAAAGAAAGAAAGTTGAAATTTGAAGATAATTGAAATAATCAAGGGGTTGAAAGAATGACATTGTATGAAAATAGACGTTATAAGATAACACATGATAGTTCTGACTTCAAACGCATTTTAAAAAGTGTGATTTAAAAGAGAAGAAGGAGTTTGTTCCCTAGAGAGGACACCCCAACAGAAAAGGCCCGGTCACTTTTTATTTTGAAAATACTGGCTGAGATGGCAGGATTCAGAATCTGAACTTAAATGTTACAAAGTTTTGTGCTGAAGTGAATCCAACTGAAGCTGTAGTATGAAAGTGTCAAACCGATAGACCCAGTGATGACACAATAAAAGAGAAGGAAATCATACACATGCACATAGAGAAGAACAAGAGAACTTTTATATTTTGATGTAATATCTGCTGTCATTAAACAATGACATGTACAGAAAGAAAAAACAACTATGATGTTATTCTCAGATGAACTTATCTGTCCTGTAACTTGTTTTATTTCTCACATGCTGTGATGATGAGCTTCATCTTCTCTTGTGAGCTTCTTCTCTGCAGAGTTGAACTGTTTCATCCTTTATTGTCCCTCTTGCGTGGAACAGTTTATCCTCTGCACCTGTTTATCTCTTCAGGCCTCCACACTTTGTTCTCTGCTGCAGAATCTTCAACAGACTTCATAAAACACAAAGAAGTTTCAGCATCACAGTGAAACAAACTCAATTTGAGCTGAATGTCAGCCGGTGTTTTTGTGATCAACAATAATGAAGCCCCGCAGGGGGCCTCAGAACATTTATTTTACTGTCAACTGTTTCACGTTTAGGTTCAGCCATGTCAGCCGTGGGAGAACGCTTCTCCCCAGCATTATAGGAACCAGGTGTCGAAGGTGTCCGAGAGGATGCACACTGGCTGGTTTTGGTTAATATCCACTGAGGATCCTGTTTTCTGGGTCATAGAGAGTAAGAGCGTGCACATGTCTTTGAGAGAGCTGAGGAAAGAGGAGCCCTTTCACCCGAGTCCCTCAAATTCCATCGTGAGCGGAGACACCAAACAGCTTCCTGCTGAGAGGACGTTTAAAAAATATAGTGTTGACAGATATACACAAGACTTTTTAAGACCTTTTCAATACAATTTGCAACTAGAAAGGCCCTTTTCAAATTAACTAGATCCAGATTTTTATTTGGATCAGCCTCAAATTGCACACACTCATAAAAACCAGTCCCCCTTCATGTGCCTGTTTCTGATAAAGCTCCATTAATTATCCTCTGAGAAATCAATGAAAATAATGAAAATGCCCCATACAGATGGAATCCAGATGTGGGCCACTTCAGGCCATGAGGCAGCACGTCTGTTCGTCTTGTGGCCTCAACTTTAAAATTGTAAAATAGCAAATGGGACCTAAATATCCCTAAACAATCGTGGACCTCTTTGGGCAAACATGTGGTGCCCCAGGTGAGGTTTAGTCCAAACGTGAACCTAAAGTGGCCCATGTGGTAAATAGTGAACATTACCCAAATAGCACAAAACAAACTCAAGCCGCCTCTGGCTGACCCGGTGTGTTATGGCTGACTTGTGGTCCAGATCTGGCAAAGAGGAGGGAGAACACAGAAGTTGTTTTTAACATGACTCAGGTTTGGTTGCACAGTCACAGCAGCTCAAAGTGTCCTTGCTCTTATGAGATCAGCACGTGGCTCAGGCCCAGAACCGTCTCCTCTCATCATGTGATCCCTGTGTTGAGTTACTGCCTCTGAATAAAGATTTCACACTGACAAACAAACCAAAATCCATCAAACACCAGAAACAATATGAGTTAACGATCAGTTCACTGTGATGACACAGCTTCTGTGCACGTTAGGGTTCAGCTCTGTGTGGGTGTGTCACATTAAATATTTCCGAATGGGGGATGATTTAAGACGTGACACATTATACAACCCACCATGATGTATGGATATATTAATTTTACACGCCTCAATATTTGAGAGGACAACAAAACACACTGATATTTTACCAGGTTTGCATTATTTTAAATATTTGTACAAAATAAAAAATAAAATGTGTTTCATTTAATG
Source organism: Platichthys flesus (assembly GCF_949316205.1). Taxonomy (NCBI): domain Eukaryota; kingdom Metazoa; phylum Chordata; class Actinopteri; order Pleuronectiformes; family Pleuronectidae; genus Platichthys; species Platichthys flesus. The sequence continues at coordinate 18,415,710 of NC_084958.1, read as the reverse complement.
TTTTTTCACCCAGAAATGTACAATAATACTTTTCTGCATGTGAAAAACAACAGTTTGCTACAAAGCTATTGTAATATGCAGTTTAACCTATTTATGAGTTTGATCTCAACTGTGCGCAAAGAGACATTTGGCTTCTGGACCAGCAACAAGCTGCTTCCCCTGCCCCATATCAGCCAAATGCATGTTTCCAGGATGTAAACACTGTGTCTGACATGACGAAGCATCTTCTCATGCAAAACACTCCAACAGCAGAAGCAACGTGTCCAGTGCTGGATTAAGCATCAACATCAAGTAAAGTCAGTAAGAGGATGAAGCCGGAGGGGAAAGAGCACAAATAGAGCTGGCCCGGTCAGGACACCTTCAGACTGTCAACACGGAGCACTTTGTTTATACCTGCAGGACAAGAAGCAGCTTCTGTCGTCTGCTGGTGAGTTTGATCTGCCCTCATGGTTACTGTTAGCCACTGCTTATTACATATCTGTCAAAGTCTTGCTTTTAATGTGTTTAATTTTATATTTTTTATATGGTGATTTGCTTCTAACACATGAATTAAAGGTGCTTGTTTCTCTGACCTGGTTTTATTAGACGTAACCTGATCTGGCATCTTTTGCATCTTTGAAATGATGTTCATGGATGAAAATGTGTATTTAGGTCAAACACATTAAGACAAGTGCATCTTACAGACTGTTATAAATCCATGTTCAATATGTTGTGAGTATGGAAACAAGCTGATTATCTCAGCAACTTAAACCCATAATTAAATAAGTCACATGAGTACATCCTCATTTACTGTAATTCCCTGCTGGATGCCAACTTGTGTAACTTAGTGTGGCGGAACTGGGGCAGCGCCCCCTGTGGACTTTACTTTAAGTACATGATGGGTAAATACATGTGGTTTCTGGGGAGCGGAGTTTGATTGGTGAAGACTCTACTGTATCTTTTTGGACATTTATTTACTTATAAATGTTTTTTTAATTTGTGTGAGGGTCAGAAAGAGACATTATATTCTTCAAGAAAACTTTTCATGAAATTTCATCACTGACCTTATAGAGGTAGTTCACACCACGAACAGACAAGAAGTGGAACTTGAAACATGAAATAAAAGTAATTAGTAAGTAATTGCTCTATAACTTTCTTAATATTCACCTCCAGATGACACCTACTGGAATTATTCCACAATCTGTTTTGCTCAAATACACTGGTGTCGAACCCGCCTTCAATCTGTCTCTGCTCCAGATGTTGTCTGACATCTGATGGTCGTAGTTTGCTCAGACAGATGTGCAGCACCACCATGTGGCAGACCCACTTATGATCACATGAGGATGTTTCCACCAGATCCTTTTCGATTTCTGGATCAGATCAGACTACACCAGATCCAAACACGTGACCATATGTAAAAGATACTTGTATGAATCTGTGTGTGTGAATGTGAGTCCACACACAACCCCAGTAACACACCTGTCGTGTGCTTTCAGAGTTGGTTTCCTCCATCATCATCTCCCACTGTGACCTAATGATGAAGTTCCTGCTCGGCTTGGTGGTGTTGCTGGTGACACTGGGCGTCCTCAACTCTGCTCCTGAGGATCAACCCACAGACGTGTCAGAGGAAACTTTAAAACGTGAGTCTGAACAGAGGAATCTGGATTAATCTGTCACTTATACCAGTCAATATCAACACACTGCAAACACTACACACAGTTTCTCTCATGTATATGTTGTTAATAATTCAATATATAGATGTAATGCTGTACTCAGGTCTTGTTGCTCTTCTATCCTGCAGAGTTGACTGAAGATGGAGGGAAATTGGTGGACGAGGAGGTGAAGCGAGCTCTGTATGGAGTGAAGCAGATGAAGGAGGTGATGTGGAGGAACGAGCAGAAACACGAGCACCTCATGAAATCGCTGAGACACAGCAGCGACAAGAAGAGGGTGAGTGTTACGTTCACCTTCAACACAGAGGCAGATGAAAACAGTGTGGAAAATATACTGAGTGCTCCTTCTGTCTGCCACCAGGGGGCAGCCCAGCTCGCTATGGAGGTGAACGAGAAGCTGCAGGAGGCAGAGGAGCAGTGCAGAGACTCCCTGCAGGCTGAGTGGGAGGAGTGCAGACCCTGTCTGGAGGATGCCTGTAAGACTTTCTACACCTCCACCTGCCGCAGGGGGTTTTCTACTTTCAAAGCCAAGGTATGAAAACTACAACTCTGAACTTCAGACTCTTTCATCAAAGCTGCGGAAAATAAGAAAACGTTAATTTAGATGGAATCAAATCCATCTTCTATCTTCTTCCCACTTCTCTCCATCATCCTCCATCTTCTCTGCATCTTTTCTACACTTTCTTGCATCTTCTCTCCATCTTTTCTACTTCTTCTCCATCCTCTCTCCCCTGTCTGGGGTGTTTCAGGTGGACGACACATTAACATGTCGACTAAGATGAAAGATTCAGTGACTAAAATCACTTCATAAGATCTCGTCACTTTTTGGTGGATTGTTATTGGCTGATCTAAAATATAATTATAAATAAACCAACAGAAGCAGAATTAAGGACTTAAAATGAAAAAAACACAAAATGTGTCACAATCACAGCTTCCTCTGTTATTCTTTGTATTTTCTTCACATCCCGTCTTCCCAACTTAGTTTTGTTTGTGCATGTGGCCCCTTAATATGAAGCTATGTGTCACTTTGAGCTCTTAGTTACTAAGGTTTCTATCACATTGTAGGTGGAGAATTTCTTCCACAGGGTTTCCAGTCGCTTTGGCTCCCGTGAACCTCACCTGGATGCAGGGGACATCCTGGTCAACCAGGGCCCCAAAAACGAAGACAAGGAGGTGGACAACATCGAGGACTCCTTCAAACGCCTGATCACCAAGGTGGACGTGGTGGTGAACCACAGCGTCGCTCTGGTGAACAGGATGAGCAGGCGGCTGGACCGAGTACTCCGGAAAACCTTCCTGAACAACAGCCACGTGCTGACGGAGGAGAACACCACCGACCCCTACTACCCGGGACGAGACTCCGGCTTCCTGCAGGGCGTGGGCCTGGAGGAGGTGCTGGACTCCTTCTATGACTTTGGCAAGAGTGTGGTGGAGGAATTCGGAGCCGTGGTGACCCAGGTGTTCGATGACCTGCATGGGGCAGTGGAGAAAGAGAAGAGAGGTAGAATGGGTCTAACACTTAGTGTGAATTTCAGATCTCAGCAGTTTTCATCATTGGTTGGAGTAAAAGTCTGGAAATCCTGGTGCTATTGGCTCATGGTGGAAACCAGTGGGTTGGAGTTAAAACTGAAAAAAAAAAATATGTTACCACAACTTTTAATATCCAACATTTTTCTCTGCAGAGAGGAAATTCTTCCCCCGTTTCCTGCGGAACCAGAAGTTGTGCAGAGACCTTCGCAAACAGACCTCAGAGTGCTGGCAGCTCCAGAGCCAGTGTGAGGTCTGTCAGGGAGCCCTGCTCACAGGTGAAGCACCCCCCCAACTGTTATTACCTCTGATGAACCCCCCCCCCCTCACCCATCTCATCTGACCATTCCTCCTCCTATTCTCAAGAGTGCCCCAGTGTGCGGGAGCTGCACATGGAGCTGGACGAGGTGTCCCAGCTGGTGGACGTGTCCAAAGAGCAGTACGACGAGATCCTGTCCATCGTCCAGCGTCACACCGAGGAGACGGTGAGCTGGCTCAGTGACATGGCTGCTGAGTTCAGCTGGGTGTCCCAGGCCCTGAGCAACAGCAGCGGCCTTGGAAACATCTTCAGCATCTCCATGGTGAGCAGGAGGAGAAAGAAACACACGGAGTAGAAACTACAATGAATCATGTATATGATGAAAATAAAAATCTAATCTATAACTTAAATACTCAGGAGAAAAATCAAAGATCAGCTGTGATTGACAGTTACCTGGCAACTGCCTTCAGCAACTGAGTCAGATTTAGGTTGTTACCTCTTGGTACATTTATAACCTGAGTTCACCTATTCAACCTTATATTTATTGTATTTACTTTGTTGTTTAATTTATAGATTGTTATTCCTTTTTTTGTTTGTATATATTTTTTTGTAAATCTACTCAAACAGAGACAAGCTCAGGTAAAAACAAACACGGCTTCATCTCTCATAAGAAACAACCTTCCCTTCCTTCTTTGGCTTTAATGGATATTTGAATCAGCCAGTCATCGTCCAATGAAAGCCAAAACAGTGAGCTACATAAAATCATGACAATACTTCTTTTCGTCCCCAGGTGGCACTAAAGAGCCAGGATGAGCAGAACGTGTCTGTCCCTGAGACCAAGGTGGAGGTGAACGTCCTGAACTCTCCCCCGCTCCTCCTCTCTGTCCCCGGGGAGCTGGAGCTGAAGGACCCGGCCTTCATCCAGTACGTGGCCCAGGAGGCTCTGGACAAATACAAGGAGATGGTCAGGTGAGACGTTTAATGACCCTGGAGACTTCTCTGTCTGAAAAAATTATGTTTCTATTCTGAATCTTAATTGAAATTAACTTTGAATAAATGTGACAAATACATTTTGTCTTCACAGTGATGAGGATGAATAAATCCACAGCACTGCTACTTGTACCTGCACTTTCTTCATGAACAGAACTAGACTGTGTTCCTGTGGAGTAGAAATAATCCTGTTGAAATATAAGCACATCTGATATATGTCACTGACGGCCGTTAGTTGAATGTAAAAAGAAGAAGATGTACTGCTCACCTGTTGACAAATGGTGTAATAAATAAAAACCTGATTCAAACTAAAGAAAGTGTGACTCAGCTCAAAGAATCAAATACAAACATGTTCAACATTATGAACCTTGAATGATTCACAAATGCTAAAACCGTCTGAATCCGGAGGAGGAAAAAGAAACCTGATGGAAAACTTTGAGTAAAACTTTTATTTTTTCTGTACAAAAATCATATTAGTTACCATTCTCAGTATTTTCATTATTATCTCTCCACTAGTTCAAGTCCCCACCTTTTTTAGGAGCGATCACATATTAGGTTGTTGTGAGCGATGCACAGAAAAGAAATAATAACAACAAAAAAGAAAAAAGGAACTGTTCACATCTTTGTCCAATTCTTTGAGCTTCCTTGCTGCATGACATCATCTCAAATCTCTCATCACACAGTGGAAGTACCTCTAAACACTTTAAATTCCCAATCTCTATAAAGCTCTGAGGCCCCGTGTGGAGCCGAGCGTGTGCAAGGTGTTTCGTCTGCTTCCATTTGTTTCTCGTTCCAGAAGTGATCCATCACGTTCACCGCCGGGGGAATAAGAGTTCGGGGGAAAATACCAGAGGATCAAAATGGAGTAACATATTTTCTTGGTAAACCTGGCTGGATGTTGTTTGTTTTGCATAGTTGCTTTCACAAATTAAGCTGAATTGGGTTTGGATGCAAGTTTCCCTCCGGCAGACACAGAACCTGACGTGTGAAGAGTTGGTTGGATTTCACCAAACAGGAGGAAACACAACATCTGCATTTCTGCGCAACACAACAACATGAAGTTAACACATCTAACAGTCCCCTCGTCCGTCGATCACCGACTCATCTACTGCATCATTAAACTGTGTAGACGTGTGCGACGTGACGACAACTGGGTTAGAGTCTGTTTACAGAGTTTTGCAAGGAAAAGAAAAAAAATCTCTACCGACTTCCATTTCACAGCTGAAGTGTCCATTTCAAAACATTTATAAAATGCTAAACTTTTTTTTTTTTGCATCTGTGAAACATCATAAAAACATCTTAATGATTTGAATTCCCTCGGGTTTGAATGACAAATGTAGAAACATAATAAACAGACGTGATTCTCTGCTCAAGTGTTAAAAAGAATCTTTCAAATCACTTTCATCTTCTCATTCATCTGTCTGATAACACCTGCTGAAACACACACTGCCTGCACATCCTGCGTGAACATCTGATCTCAGTACATTCTCACATCCATCTCTCCCCCCCCCCATTGACTTCAGCTCACCGCCCTCTAACGACGCTTTACAGTCACAGCACATCTACACACAACTCAACCACAGCTGCTGGCCACTTAAAACCAACACACTCATCGACCAACCAACCACACTCGTGTTCGTACATACAAAAAGATCTCGACTCCAATATCGAAGCATCGTGTTCCTCAAATAAAACAAAAATAAAAAGGGGGAGAATTGGAGCAGATGAAGGAAATCTATCATTTATAAAAAGTAAAAAACTAACTGTGCATCTGCAAGTAGATTTGAAATCAGGAGACAATCCCTCTCTGTTGGATCACAGTGTTGTGGCCGGTCCATGTGGATTACTCTGATTAGCAGGGTTCCCAGAGCTTAACGTACCAGCACCAATCTGCACACTTGGACACCTCCTCAAATATTTGGTCCCCGGGATCACAAGGGACAAACCGCTACTTCAGAAAATGCATTATTCTTTTCTTGCATTTGCACGTGAGCCAGTGTGGTTGTGGACTAGTTTTTTTAAAAATCTCTTTCTCTGCAGCTTCAGCCAAGCGTCCGCAGCCTTGTGGAACTCTTCTGTTGTCCGGTGTGTCGAGTCTCTGCGATGCTCTTCTCTGCAGCGACAGAGACGTTGTCCTGATAACAGACTAGAGGTTGTCCCCCGGCTGGTACAGTGGCTCTGTGGCTGTGAAGTAGTCTTCCAGGAAGGACTGGATGTACTCGAATGTGGGTCTCTCATCCGGCTCCTTCTTCCAGCAGTGCCTCATCAACTCATGCAGAGACTCGGGGCAGCCCTGGGGGCAGGGCATGCGGTACCCTCTCTCTACCTGCTCAAGCACCTCTCGATTCACCATACCTGGGAAAAAGAACAAGAAACAGGATGTCAATGGACAGCAGGGATTTTGGAAGTTAACAAAATTAAACTTTGATAAAAAAACTTGCCCCACAAATCATCCTGGGCTATTTGAGTGAAACTAAGGAAATAGATTTAGCTGGTGAACAAATTTAATTTGGAAGCAACCCAGTATGCAGCTGCGGGCATCAGAAGATGCTGGCTTCCTGCAGCTGACAGTGGGAGAACAAGCCCACGCAACCACTGTGTTAAAGAAAAAAACACTTTGTGGAAGTTGGGTCATTATTTCCTGGAAAATTTGAAGTAAATTTTAAGGTTAAAACCCAGTGATTTGTAGAAATGAGTGTAGTGATCAATCACTTCCTGCCTGTTTGGAATGGGCTGTGTTTTGGTCACTGGTAATGATGGTTGACGTTTTCTATTTGAAACTGTGACCTGCAGTTATTGAGCCGCAGTGTTTAGAGACCTGCTGCTGGACTCAATCCACAGAACCATGGAGCTACAGCTGCTGCACAAAGAGCTGTTCACCGGTTTATAAAAGGTTCAGTGAAGCTCGACTCAGTGCACAGAACCCCGAGCTGGACAATCAGTTGTTGTGACCACAAAGACCAGAGGGCCGTCCCCTGCAATGTTTGGAAATATTGAAGGAATCGTGTGTACGAATCTCACAAAATACTACGCTGCACTTCCTTGGGCCCTTCACAACACACATGCCAAGTGTGAAGCCGATAAGATTAACGGTTCTCAAGATATGAGAACTATATACATACAGACCGAGATTTCTGGAATTAGACTGTCTATCTCAGTGTTCAAATATCAAATAAAACATTACCAGTGTCTAACTATGCAGCTGCAGCATTTTCAAACAAATTCCAAACAGCACATGTCCGGTTCCTTCCTGCCCCACAGTGGTGGATTCCTTCCCAGGACGGGAAGACAGCGATCTGAACCCTGTGACACAGAGACGGCTCCACGGGGAGCTTAACTGTGGCTAAAAGAGGTTATGACACAGAGTCGGTGGTCATGGCCATGGTCGCATCTCCCCCCCCCCTCCCCGCATCTCACTGTGGGAGAGTGGGGATCAGATTATCTCACACTCGCACAGAGGAAAAGCCCGCGGCAGCAACTGCTGAGGCCAGGAAATGGCGGTGTCAGATGCTGAGGGTTGTTAAGGTGATTTATGTCTGAAATCCTCCGCTTGTCATATACGAGAGAGTGTATATAGGTATCTATATATACCTCCAGACCAAAATAGATAGAGATGATGTGTTCCCATGCAGATGCTTGATATACCTGCCTTCTGCTATACCCGGGGAACCAAAATAGAAGTCCCCAAAAATACCGCAGCACGTCAGGACGAGAGCCGCAAATGGCCCCGTGAGTCATAGAAGCATTTTGAGACGGGGTTCGGGGGGTTCATTCCTCAGATCTCTCTGTGGTGGATTCATTAAACTGAACGGTTTGCACTGAGACCGAGGAGGCCAGAGGAGCCAGATGGCCCTCCGCAAGAGATGGTGGTTAAGTCTGCCATATGGCACAGCCTGTAATCAGTGCCAGTCAAACCCTGTCCACACCAGACAGGCTGCAGTGCCGCTCACAACCAGCAGGGGGCAGAAATGAGGCGGCAGGGAAACAGGGAGAGTAGGGGGTACTTTCCCATGTAGTGATAAATCATTGGACATCTGTGTTGACTCATATCATCTATAAGCAGTTCTGTTCTATTCCGATCTGCCTCCAAACACTATCAAAGCCTCTGAATCAGATCAGCACGTTGAAGACAAAGTGAGTTATTCCTGTTTCCCATGAGATTTTCTAGCAATGTCTTGAAGATGGTGAAGAACTAAAACAGGAAATTCAACAGAGAAGGTGAAAGTAAACTCGGATCCTCACCTGGGTATGGTACTCTGCCTTTAGTCACCAGTTCAGTCAGTAGTATACCAAACGACCAGCCGTCTGATTTGATGGTGAAGCGGCCATACAGAGCCGCTTCAGGAGCCGTCCACTTGATGGGGAATTTAGCTCCTGGTGCGGAGAGAAGGAGGAGTCAAGGAGTTGGAATAGATCTCAACAACCGCTTTGGTTTATCGTGGATTCATTAGCTGAATATTTTCTTCAATTCATTAAATATAGCATTTTATGGTGTGAATATCTCATCAGATAATTTGCTGCTAATTATTTTTGGCTAGAAATACAATTAAGGCCTTAATTAGACACAGCATGTGATTAAAGGAAAGTGTTGGTGTTGTGGTAAGTGTTGATTACAAAAAGGGATAGAAACTGGTGTTGGGTCTATAAATAATCACCCTGCTGATTGTTAACTGTCATTATTTCACTGTTTGGTCAAGAAAATGTAATTCCTCACAATCACAACTCCAATGTCACATCTTCAGAGAGCAAGACAACCAAGATCTTATATTCAGTTCATGAACACATAAGATATTAAAGATAATCAACAATCTATCTTTTCTTTTAAAACCAGTCTGAGGCTCTAATGACGATAAGACAGGAACTTAAGGTACGTGGTCGGATTTTATGCATTCAGAAAAGAAATGTGATGTCTTCTTGTTCAAATTCTCGAATCTATGTGCAACACAAACAAACACAAACACACACACACACACACACACCTTGTCTGGCTGTGTACTCGTTGTCCTCGATGAGCCGAGCCAGGCCGAAGTCGGCGATCTTACACACCAGGTTGTCAGCCACCAGGATGTTGGCAGCTCTCAGGTCCCTGTGGATGTAGTTCATCCTCTCGATGAAGGCCATGCCGTCTGCGATCTGCCAACAGATTAGACAGAGCCGAGAATCAGACAGAGAATCAGCAGAGAACCAGTTCAGGATGCAAATAAATGAAGCCGTCACTGTAAGCTCATTTATTGGTTTTATAGAGGAAAAAAAATCTCATCTAAACATTTAACTAAAGACTGGTTACAGTGCGTTGTCAATCTAGGAAAGACACTCTTCATTCATGCAGATCTGACCCAGATTTGAATGCAGAGTCCAAACAGTGATATCAGCACATGTGACAAGAAGAACAATTGAACCCGTCTCTCCGACCTCCTCACACTGGCTGTCAACTCCCTCCGAGGCGTCTCAGGGATCAGCCTCATTCTAATTCTCAAACACTTTTCCACTCGGCTGAGTGAGGAGAGGGTGGGGGGGTGGGGGGTCCCGCGGAGCGTGGAGAGGTGAATTAAGAGCAGATCACAGTGGGCGACTGAACCAGTGAGCTTAAGTGGCCTCTGATGAGCAGTGTTTAAGTGCTACAGGCAGTTAAGTGGAGGAGAACGAGGGGAGGCTTGTGCAGGAGGTGAGGGAGAGGAGGGTAGAGATGTCAGGCTGGATATTAAATTAATATGACAGCCAGATGGAGAACAAACAGAAACCCTTACTCACAGGGACTGAACATTTGACTCACACTCACACACACATTCGTCCACATGAAAGTCTCTTTGTTTTGCTGCCGATGCATAATCACCCTTCCCTCCGGCTGAGTGATAACAGCAGCCGGGCCAGGAGCGGGGCACAAGGAGCTGCTGCGTCTCTATTAATATTCAGATGCTGCATTTTGTTCCTACCTGTGAAGCCATGTCCACCAGCTGCGGCAGCTTCAGGTATCCGCCATCGCCCTCCTTCAGGAAGTCCAGCAGGCTACCTGTCAGAGTCAAGAAGACGGCCGTCAAGCAGGGACAGAGCGTCCGTGTGTGTGAGGACAAAATACAAGAATAAACTCAGCAGAGATGAACACATAACAAGATTAAGCAAATCTGAGGTAAAATATAAAAAATGAAATAAATATATGTGATATAGAAGCACAGCACATGAGTTTTACATTGATATATATTGAAACTTCGTTATGTTTGACTGTAGAGCTTTGTTAAATTCACTTTCTCTCCTTCGTATCCATCTCCATCACTTGTTTTCCAATCTTCTTCAAGTGTTTCCCTCTGTGTGTGTGATCCTGTCCTTACCTTTGCCCATGTACTCGGTGACGATGTAGATGGGCTCCTCGGACACCACCGCGTACAGAGGCACCAGCTTGTCGTGTCGGAGCTTCTTCATGATCTGAGCCTCCTGCAGGAAGGCCTCCGGGGACATGGTGCCGGGCTTCAGGGTCTTGATCGCCACCTTGGTGGTGCCGTTCCATGTGCCTGAATAAAAACGAAACAGTCACTCGTGTTAGATGTATACAACAAATAAAGGCACGTCATTTGTTTAGTTAGAGGAGATAGGCACAGGGACATGAGACCCTGCATTGGCCACTATCATCTGTCATGTGCTAGAAACGTCATCAACACGCCCACTCGCTCCCTGGACATCTTCCCTCTGCATTCTCACATTATCAGGACATTTTACCAAGGGAGGGGGGAGCAGGGACATTACTGGAAAAAGTCAGGAGCGACTGACTGCGACATTTGCATTATCACAAACAGCCCGTCCAGAAAATTTCAGGAAAAAGGCCAGAGTTTAGTGCATGTCTGAGAGCAGCTTTTCACTGTGACACTAAAACACTGACTCTTCTAAAAAAAGACATTTTCTTCCTCCTTTTGTAAGTGATTGAAAAAGCCAATCCTAAAATCCACTGCGTTGCCACTGATCTCTGGCAGCGTTCCCATGTGCAACGAGCCACTGGGGAGCGAAGGGACACGACAGTTTAAATAATCAGCCACTTCCTGGTTGAGAGCCACTTACTCACGCCCTGCTTACATACAAAGAGCTGAGCCGGGAGATCTACTGCTTCCGTCATAAGGCTGACCTTCATGAATGAAACATATTGAACTAGCTGCACACACACACATACACACAGACACACACGCTGAAGGACAAAGTGGAGCAATGATTATTGGTAATAATATGAGGCTGACACAGGAGAGCCAAAGCCACAGGCACACATGGTGTATTTAGAAAGCAGAATCACGCATGGGCAGAGGAGGGATTCGCACTGCGCAGAGCAGAAAACCCCATCGTGAACAACACAGGGATTCCTGGGATGGCTCGGTGGAGGCTTGCAGGTCGAGGCTCGCTCCAGGCCAGGCTCAATGAAAGAGTGGGAGATGAAAGAGGAGAGCGGCGTGCGCTGAAAGGCCGCTCGTCTCACACACGGCCCGGGGAAGTGTAGGAGGTGACCTGTGATCGCCAAGATCTCTGTGCGTGTGTGTGTGTGTCTGTGTGTGTGTGCGTGACAAACCAACAGCAATCAGTAATCAGCATTGCATCAGTATGTGGGTCAGTGTGGCAGCAAGGCGAGCTCCGGGCCGAGGTCCCTTCCACTCCATTTCATGAATCAGTCCATGAACACTGCTCACATGCCTTCAATACTTCTGGATTGTTTAACATTCAATTGACATCAGTCATAAATAATGCACAGCAGATACAGTGTGCCTGGATGGAAGCACTAATGGCTGTGTAAGCATATTGTATGTACACGCTCATTGTGTTGTTTTATTTATTCATAAGTTGTTGCTTGTAAGGCAATAAAACTGTCAACTTAACGCATGTGACATTCAGCGTTGACCTTTGAGGGAATTGTATAAATATGATATTAGCTGTGTCCTTCCATCTAATTTTAATCCAACCTTCTTCTAATGGAGTGTAAGTGGCTTCACAGAAATCATGCAGCGAGCCAGTTAACAGGCCTAAGTGGTACGTGTATTCCACATTCCCAAATGTAAACTGCACTGAGTCGTCCAGTCAGTGGATGAGAGCACAAGTGGTCTTCACGAAAATAAAATTCCTCCACAGCCATAATAATAGTCAAAGAGTTTACGAGAAGTGTTTTGTTTTTGGTCAGATTCATTCAAAGACCACATTACAAGACTGTATGCATAGCAGATGTGAGTCTGTGTGTTTGTGAAACACGCGATACACTGTGTGGTGGAGTCCGGCATCGGCCTCTTACCCATCCAGACCTCTCCGAAGCAGCCCTGTCCCAGTTTGACCTCCAGTCGGAGGGAGTCTCGAGGGATTTCCCAGGCGTCCTTG